>NC_060268.1:23411494-23475755 GCF_021613505.1 Equus quagga
CCACCAGTGAACTGGATGTGACAGAACACAGCAAATTCATGATAGCTCGATGAACACTGAATCAATTGGGACCAACATCAAAAAGAGAAGCACCATCATTAAAAAGAATAACAAATAAATCACACAGATATGAAAAGCAAAGTCCAGCACATTGAAAACTAAGATGAAAAGCAAAAGAAAGCTTATTTGTCATTCAAGACTGTCCCCATGATCATCTGCTAAACCTCCCCTGGTGCTCACAGCACTGGCAGAAGCACAAGGGAGGGAAGAGCTGAATGCACATGCGGAGATGAGCAAGTGAATAGCAGAAGGTGCACGAGCCAGGGGACAACTTTGTGTCCCAGCAGTAGAAATGGACACTCTTAGGAGAAGCCGTCACACTACAGAATTAGAGACCACAGAAAGTCGGCCATGAGGAGCCCCACGGAGCCCCAGGGTGTAAGCCAGAGCCAGCAAGAGAGTAGCCAGGGAAATACGCCACCAGGGACGTGCATGTGTGTCCTCAAAGGACAGTGCCTGGTGGGTCACTTTCCCTTACACCTGACAGGAACACTTGATATTGAATGACACACATGATGAAGGAAAACGATGACCTTCTAATGCCCGTAGCATCAGGAAGACTGGGCTGCTCCTGATGGCACCTGTTTCCTTAAAACGGCTTCCACATTATTTTACGTCTATTTCTGTCACTCAATCTAGTGATTTTTCTTATTCCTACATGAGATCTAAAAGTGTGTGTGTGTGTACGTATTTGTGTGCTATTCATAAAGATGATCATCACACTATTATTCAATAATAGACCCTAAATTAGAATCAGTATTAATTTCCAAGGAGGAAAATGGTAACATATAGTACATGCTCATTATTGATTCTATAGCTCTTAACATCCACGTTATCTATGGGTCTAAGAAACTTGACTAAGAACATTAATAGGCAAGTGATAAAAAGACTAATAAACATTTGGAAAAAACTAGAAGCTCACTAAAGGATCATGCAAATTAAAATATTAATAATTTTGTGCTTATCTAATTGGGAAGGATTTACAAAACCAATGATGTTTACACTCAGTATGGACATTGAGAAAATGGCTTTTTCACACCTTGTACACAAAGGTCCTTAAAAGAAAAACAGGACAAAAAGTGTCTTTCACTAGTGATCAACCACACTGAGAAAAGTGGACAATGTTATTCCTTATAGACCTGTTACAAATGTCAAAACTAAATAGTACCAATGTTCAGCAGCAATCTGAGGATTAGTTTTGGAAAAGTGTCATACCATCGAACACTATGGAAACTTCAATGTTTTGAGATAGAATTACATTTTGTCACATGGAAGAATGTTCATCTGGTCTGTTGAAGTCAACACTAGTTAAAGGTCAGTATAGACTACAATCTTATCTTTGCTTATAAGTACATTTTCCTTTTGGCTTTTATTCCTCCTACATATTCATTTTCATAAGTTTTCTGTATTATTTAGATAACTTTAAAGTGTATTTATTAAATACGAATGAGATCAGAAAATGATATTCAATAATAGATTTTTAATAAAATGAGGTTAAGTTTATGTTGAATAATCTAAATTATAGGAAGAAAAACTAAATATATTGTGATCACGCCTATATAAAAATACACATAGAAAAACATCTACATGGAAAAACATCTCTTAACAGTAGTCAGTTGGGCGGTGAGATTAGAGCTGACATTTTTCTTCTTTCTATGTTTTAATTTGTTTACAATTTTGAAAGGTGTAATGATTAAAATAATTTTGTTTTTATGAATATTACAATTCAGAAAAAGGTAGGCTGCAGTAAGATGGTCCATGTGTTAGTTAACTTTAATTATTCTGACAAACTCTAGCATTTCAGTGACTAACACAATAGAAGTCTAATTCTTGCTCACACACAGTCCAAAAGGAGTTTCGTGGTGAGTGGTGCCCCTCTTACTCTCAAGTGTCCTTGTTTGGCAGTAATTATGTGGTCACTCCATGATCAGAGACCAGGATCAGTCCCCTAAATGTGGCATCCGTGTTCCCCATGTTCACCTGCGTCAAACCCTGGAAGGGGAGGAGTCTACACGGTCAGCGCAGGACTGTATTTGTGGCCTGGTCTGGAAGGTGCCCACAGCATTTCCACTCACATCCCATTTGTAGCAACAGTCACACAGCCACACCCAAGCTCAAGTGAGGCTGCACAATGGGGTTCACCTGTGACCCCTGGAAGAAAAGGAAATTGTTTCACTAAACTGCTAGCTCATCTGGACCACCGTGCAAAATAGTGTTTGCTGTTTATAGGGATCATGAGCCCTACATTTTTTTTTCTGCTTGTAAAACTAATATATTTCTATTATAGAGAAAAATTGCATAATATAAAGGTGGAAATTAAAGCCACACAAAATGGTTGTTCTGGATCTTGTCTTTCACATTAAAAAAAGCGAGTTAAAATTGTATACGGCATTCGACAATCTACTTTTTCAACTTAAAACTGAATGACACAAACTGCCCCATGCCCCAAGCATGATGCTTTTTAACAGCTGGGCAGCATTCCATCCCATGAATATATCACAACTCTATTACCACTCTCCTATCTTGGATAATCGGACTTTCTGGTGATTTGTGGCAGAGGGTCTTAGGGAACATGTCCACCTCCGCATCTTTCTACGTTTACCAAGAGCCCCAGGGTCAGAATCTCAGTCTCAGAAGTACCCTTTTCAGCCAAGAAACACTGAGGGTCTTGAAGTTCATTTAAACTGTTCTCTGCCACATCCAGGGTCTGGGTCCCTCTTTCTCACTGACTACTCTGTGGGCAAGACTGTGTGCAGATGTTACTGAAGGTTTTATGCTCCTTCCTACAAGGACAAGAGCACAGGCCACTTCTTGGAAAGAAGGTTTCTTGCTCCCAGAAGACACATGTGGGGAAGATACTGGCACGGGCACAGCCTTCTCCCAGCACTGACACTCCATGAAACATCACGGGCTCATCAGTAGAAACTTCCCAAGGAGCTTCCAAAACGTCCTTCTGAGAGTGACATTAAGGCCGCCCTGAGGACGTCTGAAATGGCTCAATAGTACACTGCTGTCCTACAAAGCCAAGAGCACTGAGATTGGTTTCTGACCACAGCAGCATCAGAGGGATGACGGGGAAGGGACCCAGCAGCAGCCTGCCCAGAAGATTTGCATGGTTGGCAGCCTAGGGGGCCCAGGGAGGAAGTGGAAACACACGACTTTAATGTCCTAACATCAGAGAAGAGAAAAAGATGTAACTGACAGAAATGTAATAAAACAGTCCAAAGTACACTTAGCCAGCTTTGAATGTGGTGAAAGGTTTCACATTCATGTTTGATCTAATATTACAATTTTCACTAAAATGGAAAAAAACCATTCATATCCCTATCTACTCACGTACGTTCCATTCTCCATGGACAACTTCAAGAAATAAATGAGTGAACAGCTAATTTTTTTAATTAAAGGAGCCAAGAACATACTTCAGAGAAAGTCCGGGCACCTGCAGTGTGTTCCCAGTGGGAGAAGACTGTGCTGATGGCAGCTCTCTGCTGGGGAACAGGGGGAACCAAGGAGCATCCTGGGCAACCGGTCACACAGGCCATGAAGAGTTCATAAGGGGACCATGAAAACCAGGGTGGTAGCAACGAAGGGGTGACAAAGAGACCAAGTAGGTCTGGGGGCAGAAACAGGCCAGTGTTAATGAGGAGAAAAGAAGGACGTGATCAAGAAGAGTGAGGGGGTAAAATGAAGGTTCCACTGGGGCCCAAAATATGAATTGAAGCTCTCTCTCAATATATTCCAGGGGAAGTAAAACTCAAGGTCCCTGTGTCCCCCACCATCCCCAGCTCAGGGCTTTGAGGAGCGGAGGGCACAGACAGCTCAGCCCCATAGCCCTCCCATCCCCTAAATTCCCTCAGCGACTGTCTCACCATCCTCCTTCCTTACAGCGCTGGTGGACCAAGCTGCTGCAGCTCACACCTACCTGTAGGCCACTTTTCCTTCCCAGCCCTGTAAATGTCATCCTGAGAGCTCAGAACATCAGGAAAGCACCCAGCAGTGCATAGCTGTGCTCAGAGCATCCACCACCCTGAATGTGACCAGCAGAACAGCCTGAATGACATCGTGTTACTGCAGGCACCATCTACCTGATGCTCTGTTTCCGCAGCCCAGCTGGCTTTCTCCCAGCATGGAAGCTCCATCCTGTCTTGGGGCCAAGGAGGATGAGGCAGGCACAGAGTGGCAGATAATGGTGGGGGCAAGAGGCGAGTTCTGCCCAGGAGTCCCTGAGGGTCTGCACTCTTCCTACCAGCTGGAGAATAGAACCAGACTGAACCGAGTCTGAGGACAGCACTCTGCCTCTGACTCAGGCCAGGCCAAGTCCTGGGACCAAGTGCACCATGGTGGGCTGGGGCCTGGTTGGCCTCTATTGTAGAACAGACATGCTCCGGGATGAATGACTGAGAGGGCAGAGGGATCAAGAGTGCAGCAGGTGCTTCAATTTCTATACCCGCCCAATGCAGATTTGTATGGGGAATCAAGGGAAGAGGAAGTCCACCTTCCTGGTAAGGCCACAGGCATCAGCCAACATGGCCCAAAGCAGACGGGCCCGGGTGGTACTGACCAGTCCAAACAGACGACATCCCCACAGCCTCAGTGCGGGGCCCAGACCTGAGTGATATGGGGGCCTTTTCTGAGGAGTCTGATCTCTAGGGGATTTGAGGAGCACCGGATACAAAGATACACATGTGCAGCCTTGTCCTGAGGAAGGGAAACATACCCTGACTTGGGTTGAGCTACAGACGGTAACCACAGTCAGAACCAAAGCCCAGCGATGGAAAGATCTGGAAGCTTTGCTTCTGCACCTCACCACCCACACTCAAGGAGCCCAGCGGTCCATATCTTCTCAGAGGGCTGTGATTTAGGGAAGCAGGAGTGGGGAGGCCTGACTTCATGTCCCTTCCTCTCATCATTCATAGGGGGAAATCGAAGGCCCCTTGGTGTGTCACCATGAGGCCCAGGCCATCGTCTCCTATGGAAATAGGATGAGGACTCCTCCAGCAGTCTTCACCAGGGTTTGTAGCTTCCTGCTCTAGATAACGAGAACAATGAGATGCTTCATACAGAGAGGTGAGACTGAGATCCCCCCTGGTGACTCACTCTTCTATGGGACAGAGGCCAGCTCCAGGGGGTTGCCAGAGCCTAAACAAATGACCACATCTAGAGAGGAAATATCCAATTTCTCATTTGCTTAGTCAACATGATTCAGTACACAACAAGTATATGCCAGGACTAAGTCTGAACAAATCCAGGATTATGGAATCTCTTCCTCAGGACAAATCAAGCCCAGTCAATGTCTTGGAGATCAGTATGGGCTTCTTCCCTCCTCAAAACCATCCATTCCCCCATCTCCCCTCCCTCCATGGTGTTGGGAAGGGATAGAAGGACATCTCTCTCCCTAGGGCAAGGCTCCGCACTCCCCCCTTACCAGCGACCCCCTAATAGTTATTCAAGTACAATCCAAATTCCATATTGACCGCGGATTCAACCAATGGGGATGAAAAAGCCTATGATGGTAGCGTCCTATTGAACATGCACAGATTTTTTTTGTCATTATTCCCTAAACAATAACTACAGTATTAATATCTATAGCATTTGCATTGTATTAGGTATTGTAAGTAATCTCGAGATCATTTGAAATATATGGAAGGGAGGATGCACATAGGTTACATTCAAATAATTTGTCATTTTGCACAAGGAATTGAACAGCTGCAGATTTTGATATCCACGGGCATCCTGGAACCCATCCCCCTTGGATACTGAGGGACGATTGTGTGCTCTAAAACTGTGTGCCATGGTGTGTGTGGGACAGGCAGAACAAAGGGCAGAACTGAAATGCCACACAAGGCCTAATTTAATACATGGTACAGGAGGCATCCCTAATCACTGGGAAACAATAAACGTCTGGTAGATGGTGATGTACAACTAGGTAGTTATTTGGGGAAAACGAGAAAATGAGATCCACGCTTCACACCATAATCTAAAATAGCTCTCACATATATCAGAGATCTAAATGTAAAAAAAAAAAATACAACACTTGAAGGAAAGAAAAGAAGAAGATTTGTTTGCTTACAAATAGTTAACAACCTACCATGTTCACAGCAGCACTATTCTCAATGGCCAAGAGATGGAAGCAACCCACGTGTCCATCACACCCAGAGTCCTTCTCCTAAATCCTTCACCACACCATCCCCACTTTACTGTGGACCAAAGCTCTCATTTTCAATGTGAGGAGGGTCTGCTTCTTGTTTTGATGCTCTGAAGATACACAAAAACTCCACACAAAATGCTCACCAAAATAAAATGACTTTTAGCCTAAAGATTAGCCCATATTCAAAGAAAAGATTACGTAAGTCACTTAATTTAAAATCATGCTTTAAAAACTTTCTTAAGGTAAGTATACAGAATGAGCTGTCAGATTTTTCTAGCTCCATCAAAATGTGAATTATTCTTACAGAAACTGATCAATAATAATGTACAACTGAAATTACGCAATGTTATACACCATGATGACTTCAAAACTAAAGATTTCAATTATTTATAAAATAATTTTTTAAAAAAATGTATAAGTTACTCTTTGCAGTGTGACATTTACCATCTTCACTTTCGCAGTTTCCGTGATCTTACGTGGAATAATCACTTTGGACATATTTTGTCAAATCCGAGTGACTATACACAGAAATTCTCCTGTAAATGTGAACATTATTTTATGGGTTTTGCTTATCAGAAATTCATTAGCCTAACATTCAATGTAAGCCATGTATCAACAAAATTTTAATCAACAATACCTCTTTGAGAATACCCAGGCAACCTCTGTATTTGCTATCATGTACCCAGAGAAATTCTCCTTTACTAGCGTGCTTGGGAGGAGAAAAGTCTCTTTACTAAATGTTTGCACTGGCAAAATGGAAAGAATCCTTGATGTGGGGGAGAGAGCAGTCACAGAGTCCCCCATTCAGCCCTTCCTCTCTGAAACAATTACTTAGAGCCCCAGAGCACCGCCCAGCCTCAGGTCTCAGTCCCAGGAAACACCCAGGGCAGACATGTTCCACTCCCATGTCTTTCTCTGCCTGTCAGCACTTCCCAGGCAGCTCTCTGCCTCCAGCTGTTCTGCTGGAAAGGCTTCGGACATCATGGTGCTCACCTCCAGGAGACAATTCCTTCCTGACCATCCCAGAGGCCAGCCCCACCACCTTGCATTGCTCTGCACTCTTCTCTCTTAAGGAAACCTCGGCAGCAGAGCTCTGGAATTAGTGTTTTGCACATTGACGTCTAGTGCAAAAGGACACAATTCCTCCCACTCTTTCTCCAGGTGCAGACTGTGCATTAAAGTCACTACGGACTAGACTGGGAAGCTGTAAAACCATGACAAGCTCATGCTTAGCAACCTCACCTGGAACTGAAGTAGATTTCCGGTCTGCAGGGAGCACATCCTGAACTCAAGCACATTTGTCATCAGCTGTCCTCTAAGGCTCCCTTTCTGGCCTCTCCTTACCATTCTACTACTCTCCTTAACACCCTGTCTCCACCCCTCCCCCATCTCCATGCTGCAGCCGCACACCCAAGATTCTGCCGCAGTCTGAAACTACCCAGAAGTTGACAGATGACTGGGCTCTTGGCTAGCATGTTTCAGGTCAGACCAGAGCCAGGCACTATTATTTTTTTTTAAGCATCCTCTTTGCTGAGGAAGTTGGGCCCTCAGTTAACATCTGTTGGCAATTTCCCTCTTTGTTCTTTTCTCCCCTAAGTCCCAGTACATAGTCATATGTCCTAGTTGTAGGTCCTTCTAGTCCTTATACGTGGGATGTTGCCACAGTGTGACTTGATGTGCAGTGTGTAGGTCCATGCCCAAGAGCCACACAGGTGAACCCTGAGCCACCAAAGTGGAGCCCGTGAACTTAACCACTTGACCAAGGGACAGGCCCCAAGGGCACTCTTGCATGAATACAGAAAAAGGGCTCAGGCTTCAAATAGTGAAAGACTAAAAGGGAAAGGTTTAGGTCAAGTGATGATATTTTAGGAAGTAGCTTGATGCTAATCACACCCAAGGCAATGTGTGGTGATAGTCAGGCTCTTTGAACACCCAGAACTTGACCAAGGTGGGGAGCATCACTTCTGACTCAGGCCAGAGTCCCCCAAAGCCCTATTCATTCCTTCAGAGTTGCCAGTATCTCCTCCTGGTGAGTGTGGTCACGCTGACTCAGCAATGCCTAAGAAGGGGTTTCTTACAACACCTTCAGCACTTGGCAGAGAGCCCCAGCCAGGCTATCTCTGTGACCCATCCTTGTCTCAGTCCTACCACGGCATTTGCCCACCCCAGTGCTATTGTTGACAACAATTCACTGAAAGGATAGAAACTTCTCCAAGGGGCAATGGTGGGCCTCTCTGTTTCATGGCCCGCTCACTAGTGACCAGGACATGGATAAAGTATTATGATGGCACATGATTCTAGTAGAAGGAAAGCTGAAAGGGAGCAATATAACATTCCATCCTCCAATGCTAAAAATGATTTTCTATCCCAAGAGTTATTGTCTACATCAAAAATAGGAGAGCTTGTGAAGAGTTTCCTAGGTATCACCTTTACCTTGTCCCTCTACTGCTGTGCGATACAGCCCAACCAGGTCAGATACCCAGAACCTAACTGAGCCATCAGAGTATTCCATCACCACTACTCCAGTGGCCCAGGTGAAGAATGGATCCCACCCAGACCCTTCCTGCCGATTTCCCCATCTCACTCTGATTTCCCTTCCTTTCTATCTGCACTGATTTTTCTGAGATCTCAATGCCTTAGGAAGTTAAATCCATGCAGGAGTTCAGAAACCCATGTGGCCATCTCCCACACACAGGCAAGCCAAAGCAAATTTGTATATTATTCACTCAGGCATCAAACACACTTTATGAATATTTCATATGTGTCCAACTCAGGATAGAAGAGAAAGCTACTAGACTATTCTGCTTGATCAGGTCCAAATATTCAGGTCTTAGAGACCAGCAATCATCCTGGAAGAGAGCAGGACACAGGGGTATGAGATAGTCAAGGACAAAGAAGCAACCAGCATAGGCAAGAGAAAGTGTTTTCCATTTCTTCTGGACAGTCTACCCTAAAGATAGAACCTTTCCCTGTGAGATGTATCTGAAGTATGCTTGATACAGACCAGAGGTGAGTTCCTTAGCACAACAGGGAGAAACTGAGAACTAAGGAAGGAGACGGGCCATGCCACAAGGCCGCCATGCTGTCCATCAAAGCCAGGAGCCCCATCTCAGTGTATAGTAGGCCTGATAAACGGCTCCCTTCCCCACCATATCCACCTCCCCAGACTATCCCAGGCCCTAAATATCCTGTCTTCTGGTCACCAAACTTTTCCTCTGGTTTCTAGAATTCTCAGAGCACCAGACCAGGACCCCACAGACCTATCCTCAAGTTGAGATTTCTCAGACCTAATGCCAAGCTAACCTGTCAAGTAGTGAATGAGACCAGATAAGTGGAGGAAGATCCCATCCTCCACCCTACTGTGCAGCTCCACTGAGGATCAGCATTAGGGATGTGGTTTCTGGAGGCAATGCCGCTTATATTCCCATTTCTCAGGGCAGGGAGTTTTGTAGAAAGACCATAGGATCAGTGCACAGTCGCTCTTTGTTTGGGCTGGTCTTTCCTTGGAAATAAGAACAAAGGCCCTCATGAGGCTCAAGCACCTCTCCGTTTTCCCTGATGACTTTAATACCCCATCCAGATGAGGAAATTTACTTCTCACCTCTCTCTTTGTCTTCCAAAATACTCAAAAGTGTGGAGAGCCAGGCCTCTCTTTCCCACCTGAACACATTCAGGAGACGTTAGGAGGAACCTCAGCTTCCTCTTGGTGGTCAGGGGCAGAAGGATGAATTCAGGCAGGCTTGTGTGCCATTGCTTGCCCCTGCCCAGCTCTTCCTCTCTCCTTCCACTTCTCTTCAAAACTCTGCTTGCATTACTAGTTAAAATAATAACTCTCCTTATTAGTTTATCTACTTCCTAGTAAGGTCCAATTCCTAAAAAACAGGTAAATCTGAAGATGAGACCATGCTCAAAGTTCTTGCATTTACATAAGGATCTCTTGGAAATTGATGCAGACACAAAGGACAAAGTCGATTCCCTGGGACTATCAGAAAAGGGCAATGGGAAGTCCCTGTGTCTTGGGTTCAGAGTTTCAATTTGGGAAGATGGAAAAGCTCTGGAGATGGATTGTGGTGATGGTTGCACAAGAATGTGAATGCACCTCATGCCGCTGAACTGTACACTAAAAATGGTTAATAGGGGTTGGCCCAGTGGTATAGTGGTTAGGGTCACTCACCCTGTGTCAACAGCCAAGAGTTTGCAGGTTCTAATCCTGGGCGTGGACCTACACACCTCTCATCAAGCCATGCAATGGAAACATCCCACATACAAAATAGAGTAAGATTGGCACAGATGTTAGCTTAAGGTCAATCTTCTTCACATAAACAAAAAAATGTTGATGGCTAAATTTTATGTTCAATGTATTTTACCACTATTTAAAAAGTAGTCGTAAAAATGAATCTCTTGTAATACAAAAGGAGTAAAGCTCTAATGGTCGAAAACACTTCTTGTAGAAAGTGGGCAGTGATCTCCTCTGCGCATATATGGCATCTTTGGAGCTACATTTTCCTTTTGAGCATTCAGGTTTCTAAGACAAGTAGAAAAGGCATAATGTCTGGTTGTTGTCACAGACTCACAAGTAGCTGCACACCAGCATTTCCCCCACTAACATGACATAGAAGCAGCAGCTGTGGGGAGAAGGAGCCAGAGGTCTGTCTGGAAAGAGGGCTCGGCTGGAAATGAGACCATGAGATCTAGGGTAGAAGGGAGGGAGGAAGGAGGGAGATCTTGCCCATTCTTCTACAGTACTTTATCGTCCTTGAAGTTTCTTGAGCGTCTTCTGGGTGTACATTAAGGATTATGGTTTGTTTGGGGTCTATTTACACCAAAATTGAGAAATTTTCAGCCATTATTTCTTCAAATTTTTTTTCTTCTCCTTTCTCTCTCTTCTCTCCTTCTGGGACTCCCATTACATGCATATTGCATGTGGTGTCCCACACATCCGTGACACTCTGTTCACTTCTCTTCTTTCTTTTCTCTTTCTGTTCACTGAAAAGTTCTAAAGCCATTACAAATTTAGTAATGAGAACCTCACAAGAGTAGCCGAGCTTCTCTCCAGACACAATGGCTAAGCAGAGGCACAGGTGGAGGAGAGTCATGATCAGTTAGGTGTGGGTCCAATGAGACAGGGGGCCAAGAGGGGCAGAAGGAGAGCAGACGGGCAACTGCTTGGCAACATGATCTGGATCCAGGGGGTACCCTGGGAGACCCGGGGTCTGAGTCACTTGTGGAATAGACATGCAGCCCAAGGTAGTGTCCTAATAGCTTAGAGGAAAATTATCAGAAAAAATGTGATAGCGCAGCCAAACGTGCAAGAAACCAGCTACAGTAATTGTGAGAACTCTCATAGATCTCTTGACAAGATGCACTCAAATGATAAATACCTACTTTGGGCCAAATTACATTCTATCGTCTTTGATTTTCTATGCTTCCAAGACGTCATAAATATTATTTAATAGGTACTTAATAACCCAATGTGTTAACATGCAATTCATTAATAAATCACTTCAACATTGATAAACAGATTGGGGTTTCCACATCGAGGGTGAGGAGGAGGCCCAAGTCATCAAAAGAAGGAAACAGTGATATCTCCTAAAAGCAACAGCCACATCTGGGATAGAGAAGGAAAACGAGAAGACACTTGACATGTTCCACCTTCTGGGTAATGACTGATCCAACAGATGCAAAAGCAGCATAAGCATTATGACAGTGTGAGAAAGACGTGAGAAGTATTCTCATATCTATATTAAATTATATAAGCACAAAGAAAAAGAATTTAAACTTTCATGCTCAATGCTTGTATTCTAAGTAGCATCATAACGAAATTTCACCTGTCTGAAAGGAAAGAGCCTCCAAGCATCCGTGTGCAGAGAGCTCTGAGAGCAACCATGCCAGGTTCCTCACCAGGGATGGGCAGCCTCAGGGGCAGAAACTTTGCCTACATCATGGTCTTCAATGGGGCATCAGAATACCTGTGCCAGGTGGGACAGGAGTGACTAAGGGAACTCAGAATGAAAGGCAAAGCTTTGTTTCTCCTCTTTCAGTCTCTATCTACATGACCCCACCTACTTTAACAGTGGGGCCTCTAAAGCTTTGAAATATCAAGAAGTTGAGAACAACATTAGCTTTATCAGGACAACCTGCAACCACAGAGCAACCTCAAGTGCATTTCTCAGTCAAACCCCTCCTCTCAAGCTCTCCTATTCTGTCAATACCTTCTCTTCCTAGAACTCTCATCAATGCCCCATTTGTACTTCATTCCCAATCTCTGCTCCTCACTCTCATGCCTAACAGTTTGAAGTTGCCTGAAACTACCAAGAAGTTGATGAGTGACTCGGCTCTTGGCTAGTGTGTTTTACGAGAGACCAGTGTTAGTACTTTGGCATTTGTACAAAAAGAAATGTTCTTCAGTTAAAAAAACAATGAAGCTCTACAAAGAGTAGGATTGGATAGATGCATGTTGTTTTAGGAAGTACACAGTTGCCTAATTACAAATTCAAGGCATACTGTTGTCATATTCATACTTTGGAGGGTCTCATTTAGGGGAAAGGGATACCATTTCTGGTTAATCCCAAAGCCTCCAGAAAGACCGATCTCCTCTAAAGGATTCCAGAATTTTCTCCTAGAGAATGTGGTCTCCTAAGATTGTGGCTCTTGCAAAACCCTCACCAAACAGCCCTGTCTGAGTGAGAGCAATAGGGATGTAATGAAAGCTCTTACCTTGAGAATCAATAAAATTGGGTGGATTTCATGGTCACAGAGCCGGCTTCTTCTTCCTTCACCTCTAGGATTGAAAAGCCTGAGAGGAGAAGGCACAGAGCACTTCAGGCCTGATCAACCTTTCTGAGAAGATGCTGCTGCTCTGTTCTGGTTGGTCAATCTCCTACCCTCCAGGCTGAAGGAGGTAAGTGCCCCTGTAGAGAATCAGAGGCCTGGACTATTCCAACACTGACACTTTCACAGTGTCCCAATGAGGCTGCCATTATATCCTTCGTTGCCTCAGTCCATTCCCAGAAATTGGCAGATCTCCAGATCTGTCACTGGCTATGCAGTGTGGAGAAACTACAGAAAGGAAAGCTCCTCCTAAGGACACCTGGTGGATCTTCTCCCTCCCAAGGGTCACATCCTTGTCACCTGGAAAATGACTTAGTATTAGGATAAGACATGATTCTAGTGGAAGGAGAAAGCTGAAAATGAGTGTTATAACATTCTCCATTCTCCAAAACTACCAGTGGTAATGCATGCCTGGAGCTATTGTATGGATCAAGAACAGAAGAGCTAGCTAATACTCCATTTCCTAGGTGTCACTTTCACCTTCTCCCTATTCTTTGGAGCCACTCAGCTCTCCCATGGCAGATATCCAGAACCTAATAGAACCATCAGAATGTTGCCTCACTGATGCTCCCACCTTCCTAGTGGAGACTGGCTGCCACCCAGGCCCCTCTAGCCCATTTCCCCATCTCCCTCTGATTTCCCGTCATTTGTATTCTGCCTTCTGGGTGACTTGGAAAGTTAAAGCTGTGATGAAGTTCAGATTGGATTAAAACCGCTCCTCCTCTGCTGTTGACAAAAGAAGATTTGAGGACTGTTCATTCATGTACCCAGCAAGCATTTATGGGATTTGTAGTATATGCCTGAGCCACATGGGGAAGAAAGAAACCAGAGTATTCGGCTCCATGAGCATGAAATGTTCAAGTCTAGGACCAGATCCACTCTAGAGGTAAGCGGATCACAGAGGTCTAAACAGCTTGAGGACCAATTCACCAGGCTAGGTCAGAGATATCAGTTTGCATGTCTTCTAGGAGAGTCCCATTAACATGTATTTGAAGTGTGTTTGCTCCAGAACAAGGGCTGAGTGCCTCATCTCTACAGGAGGAAACAGAGAACTAAGCCAGGAAACAAGTCATGCTGCAAGCCCGCCAGCTGCCCTCTAAAGCCTGCAGCCCCCTCTCATTGTCTTGGTCCCTGAGGACACTCAAACCACCTCAGCCTCTGAACATCCCATGGGTTTAGGCCACCAGGCAGTGCTCGGCCCATGTTTGCCATGAACACAGAGATTCAGGGCAATTTTTTCTTCAGGGAAGATCAGATGGGGCAGAGAGGCCACACCACAGTCCCCGCCTTACATGGCGCCTGTACTTTCCTACAATAATGTAGATGGTGGGAGTAGATGTGGGGGGTCCTCATACAAGACAACACTGTGACATAGCCCACTGCAATGGAAGGTGAGGAGCACAGATGAGTCCTTGTCTTCCTGGGATTCCATGGTAGCGTCTCAAGGCCTGGAACTCAACAGAATCACTGAACACACGGAGCCAATGACCAATCAGAGGAGCAACCTGATCTGCTGAGACTAGGACACAGTGAGTGTGGGACTCAGGGGTGGACTGCATGGAGAGACATCTGGATGGAAAACAGGCTGCTGAAGAACCAGGCTGGGTCACTGCTGTCTAGCCAAGAAAGGTGACACTGTCCACTTTTCCCTTGCTCCCTATCTGACTCACCTGTAGGTGTGCCTTAGGCTGGAACTTCAACCTGCCTTTCAGAGACTGAGCTGTAGCTCCTGTGATTTACCCAATCCACCTTTTCTTTAGAGAAAAAGAAGTGTGATCCTGGGTGCTCACAATATCAGAAAAATGGAACATAGCCAGTAGGTCATTCCTGTGCTCAAAGCCTTCTCTCAACAAGGACTATAATGATCATTCATAGGTCAATGACATCATGCTACTGAACATACCATCTTGCTGAATTTCAGGTGCAATTGCACAGTCCACAAGGGAGCAGATAACTCATTCAGGGTCTCAGTCCCCCCCTCTCCTCCACCCTGTCTGCTCTCCTGGGCCTGTGTAATAGGAGGGGGCTTGGGAGACTTCGGGCAGGGAGTGGGGGCAACCTCACCTGTGGATCTGAGCCCGGCTGGATGGCAGTACCCAAACTGCCATCTTTTTCCTTTCTGACCAGCTGCAGAGCAAGTCTCACCTCAACTCGGCTGTGAAGAGCATCGTCCTGCCACAGAGGCAAGAGTAGGTGAGGCCCGGGCAGGGGTGCAGTGTGGCAGTCTGGGGACAAGTGACAAGTGGTAAAAAGGCAAACACACTCCAGGAGGTGGATCTAGACGTGCAGAATGAGCAGAAGTGCAAGGACCTCTTCAAAAGCTACAAAAACTCCATCCAGCTGTGTGTGGGGAAGCCTAAGGACAAGAAGGCTGCTGCAAGCCTAAGGAGAAAAGAATCTTCCCATCCTTGCCCCAGGGACACACTGATGCTGGGGTGACATTGCCAGGACTTCTCTCACTCAACAACCAATGTTTGACCCGGGTCCACTCATGGGTGGAGGCTTGCTGTTCCCAGCAGGTTTAACCCAGGCATCTCCCTCCAGCCAATCAATTGACCTTTGTCCAAGGACAATAAGATGAGGGCCTGGGACTGGGTGAAGCTGGAGAGAGGACACAGCCAGGACACAGGTTCATGTGCAGGTGGATCACAGGGGATCCAGCAATCCCCCTGAAACTTAGAGCCAAGGTGAATGGTGAACACTCAGCCACTACCTCTCTGAACAGCTGGGCCCTGAGAGGTGGTCAGGAGAGCCCCAGGGAGAAAAGGATGCTGAGCAGGGTGAAGCCAGAGGGCTCTGACTGAGACTTCACCCTTCTCTGTGCACAGAGGGACTCCAGGGGAACACTCATGTGGAACAATGTGGCCAAGGGCATTGACTCCTACTCAAGAAAGAATGGGAAGCTTTGACATAGCTTCACCAGGATCTTCAGCCTTCTACACCTGGAGAAAAGCACAATACTTCAGACGGCATGACCAGACTCAGGTACTCCCAGGATTTATCCGTCCATCTTTTCAGGGGCAGAGGCCAGCACTGCCCCAGGCAGAGTGGAGGGGAGGGGAGGCTGCCAGGGAATTAATAAACTCCCATCTCTAGAGTGGAAATCGTTGATTCCTCCTTCATTCACCATAATATGCTAGAGCCTATAGCATATTGAGTAAATATTTCTTCTATTTATCAAGAATGTCTGTTTTATATGAGAATGGATTCAGAAAAGTAACCTCATTTTTAAAACATCCACCTTAGAGAAGGTAGAGCATAAAGAAGTAGTCTGCTGAATGCTTGCCGTTCATGAGTGTGTTTGACTATGGGAAAATGTACGCTGAGTGGAAAACTATTAATACTCATAGAGAAAAACAGTAGAAGCAGAAAACAGCAATAAGAACATTAAAATTCCTGAGAATTCCACCACCCAGTCATCTTCATCCTTAACGCTTAAGCAGGTTGCCTTCCTCTGTTTTCTATGTCTTCATAGGATGCTGTTCCTTCAGCAGAATTGGGGTTTGGCTGTTAGAACTCATGATGCCTCCCTTTCCATGACTCCTTCACCTCTCGTCACACTGGTGAGAGTGTTGGGATAATCTCTTTGCAAATATTTATAACTGTTAGGCGCAGGGACATCAGAGCCCTGGTTCACTGCACCCCAGACAGACTCCTTAGTGCATAGGAATTATTAGGACAATTGGCATCCATTCCCCCATTGCCTGGCAACAGTGACCCACATCTGTTGAGATGAACCCCCTCCCCAGATACCAGGCACTATGATATGGGTAACAGTCCCCACCTCGTGCTACAAGACCCAAGCATAAACCAATCAGGCCCCTTAATTCTGACAGACCCACTAATGGTTTCTTTTGGTTCAAGGAATGTCAAGTCCAGGAACTTGGCTCAAAATCGTGGGATAAGAGAAGCTCTGTTTGTCATAGAATCTTTACATGAAACAGGGGATTCTAAATATTCCAAAATACAAGCCTAGACTTGTGGCCAGAGAGGAATTGGGCTTACCATTTGGGGTTTGGGTGTGTCCAGCTCTACATGCTATTAAGGCAGGTCCAGCCTCTATCTCCCAACACCAAGCAGACCCCCACAACAGCCTTTACCAGCTGGTACCACCGATTCTCAGTCTACCCCAGCTGACCGCCATCTTCTCAAGCAGAGGAGCCATCATGCTCATCTCCCTGGAGTTAGCTTGCTAAATAATTATTCATGACTTCATCAGGATGGAAAAGGAGCCAAGAGCTGAGAAAAAGAGACATTCTTGATTCGGTCACTGAGGGGCTCCTAGGGTCCAGTTCCTCTGCTGGCTGCAGCAAAGGCTCCCCTTTCTTGCTTTTTCTTCTTGCTTTTACTTTGTGACTCAGCACTAGGAGTGCAAGTGTGATGAGACTGCTTCTGTCACCTACCCAGAGCCAGAGAACTTCGACAAATCACCTTGCAGATAATGCAGGATAACCAGCAGCACAGGTGGAGGAGGTCTGTAAGGCCCTGGGCCACACCCCTGCCTTCCTCTCCCCAACCAAGTATTTAGAAGGAAGAGCGACCAGCAGCTCTGACCTGGGTGGACTTTCAAGGAAGATGCAGCCACTCCTGCTCTTGTTGGCCTTTCTTCTGCCCCCCGAGCCTGCGACAGGTGAGTGACCATCCCCATGCTACAGGCTCCAGCCCATCTCACAAAACCCTCTGGACTCCTGACCCTTCTACCCAGCACAGGCACTGATTTTCCTCAATTTTAGACCAAGAATTTTCTAGAACCCCGCTCCCAGCTCAAACAGACTAACAAGACTGATGCTACATAGACACACAACAAGAATGGCAGGAAGGCAGGGTGTTCACTAAAAGATTTAGTGTGTGAGCTTCTCTCTTATCAACTGGTAGTGGGCTATTCATAGAAAGGCATTTCGCAGAGGAAATGGAGCTCTAAAAGATCAGTAGTTAAAATCCCTCAGTCCAACTCAGAAAATGGCAGATCAGACAAACCTGCTGCAGTAGTGGAACTGTCACTGGAACCAGCTAAAGAAACAGTTTCACTTCTTGGTGCCCTCATCCCCTCACCCCTCCCAGGATTGGACCCCAGGGTGCAGTGTATCTCAGAAGGGGCTGGGTGACTGCACGCAGGGCTCCCCTGTTGCTTTGGCTCTGCCAGAGGCCCAGGGACCCCATTTTCCACCCCACCACCCCCGCCTTCCCAAGCCATAGGCTGCTCCACACAGGGCCCTCCCTACATGATGATGGTCTTCAATCCTACAAGCACGATCCCCACCAAACCTCAGCTGAAAGCTAAGTGAAGGCCATTCATTCACACAGTCAAAATATTTTCACTGAGATCCCAGGACAGGTTAGCCCACAGGACATGAGGATTGTAGAAAATCCAACTCCATAAGCTCATGTACAGATTGGTAGATACAGGCACCAGTCAGGACCTTAGCAAAGACTGAGAAGGGTTGGGAGACTCCCTGACACAGAAGGCGTCAGCAGAGCCCTGTCCACAATCCCCTGGGGCTCCACCATTGTGAAGACAGCTCACATCCCTCCCATACATGGTTTGAAGCAGGACAGGGACAAGAAGCACCATCCTCCACTTTCTCACAGGGGCTTTGGAGGCTCCACATTCCGAAAAAGTTATTCTGCTCCAGGGAGAACCTGGGAGGACTCTCGCCTGGTTTCTGCATGGCATTGTAGACCCCACCCTCAATCGCCACATTCTGGAGCCTTCCCTCCTGACCACAGCTGTTTCCAAAAAGCCATCTTCCAGTTTTTCCTTTCAGGATACATCATCGGAGGACATGAGGTCAGGCCCCACTCCCACCCCTAATGGCATTGGTTCAGGTTTCCATGAAGAGGATGGCCAAGACTTGTGGCCATGTCCTCGTGGAACTGGACGTTGTTCTGACAGCTGGGGACGGTGAGGAGCTGCAGACAGCTGACACCTCCTGAGACCCCAACAGGGACCCCTGTCCTCTGCCCATGGACAGCAGCCGAGGGGAGCTCCCTCAGCTTCTGGTAACTCAGTGCCAGAAAAGCTCTTGCGAGGAGCCATCTGAGAGCATGACTGGGCCATGGAAAGTGAGAAATAGGACAGGGAAGCTTTGCAGTCCGAGGGTCAGAGGTGTGAGCAAGTGGCTCAGTTGAGAAGAGAGACCACAATGACTAAAGCAACTGTGGAGGATGAAAGCATGCATTCCAGTCAATAGGCAAGCTCAGAGTCCTTTCACAATATTACCTGAGGGCAAGAGAAAGCTTCCAGAAGCCCTCCTCTCAGTGTCCTTGAGAAGCATGGGACACACAGTCACTCAGAACTGGGCCCTCCAGTGCTCTCAATTTCCCCTTGCCCTGCCCCGGCTGTCACCCTCCCATCATGACTCCTAGGACAGGATCTCCTGCGACTGATTGCCCCCACATCCCCACTCTCCTTTCTCTGCAGCTCAATCAGGGTGATTCTGGGGGCCCACGACATCCTGAATCAAGAGAGAACCTGGCAGGTCATCCCTGTGAAAGAAGCCATCCGCCACCCAGGCTATATTCCTAGTGAATACTTCAATGACATCATGATACTAAAGGTAGGGATCCTCCCTGCTGCTCTTGCTGTCCTGGATCCAGATTGCTTCCCCTCCCACTGGGACCTGTCCCTTCTCTCCTTCCCCTCCTGGCCGCCTGACTAGTCCCAGTTGCTCAGGGGAGAGGGAAGTCAGTGCAGCCCCATCGCTGTGTCCAGGCTCAGGAGGCCAGTGGCTGAGCTGGATTTACTTGCCTCTTCTCATCAGCTAGAGAGAAAGGCCAGGCAGACTGCAGCTGTGTGGCCCCTCATCCTGCCCAGGGCACAGCCCAGGTGAGGCCCGGAGAGGTGTGCCGTGTGGCCGGCTGGACGCTAATCGCCCCCAATGGCATAATTTCCAACACACTGTGGGAGGTGGAGCTGACTGTGCAGCAGGACCAGGTGTGCGAATCCTTCTTACATGATCATTACAAGAGTACCACTCTGCTGTGCGTGGAGGACCCGAAGGAAAAGAAGACTTCCTCTTAGGTGAGACTGGGCACCTGCCTAGCTCGGCTTTGGGGAGAGGGGTCTTTCAGGACCTGGAGACCCAAGCAGTAGGGACTCGTCCACCCCCTAGACTCTGACTATTCTCCTGGGAAGAGAATGGGGGAGAAACTGGAGTGGGGAGTCACAGGCCTTCTGGGAGCTGAACAGGGGCCTGAGATGCATCCAAACATGGTGCTCCATCCAGAAGATGAATTAGCAACACTCTGCCCCACGCCGGGCACAGGTGTTAGAAAACTGCTCCCTGAGTGTGCAGCCGTCAAACCAGGTGGCTCCTCAGAGCTGGCTCCCATCTTTGTTAAATGGCTTAGCCGCCATGCTGAGTGTCAGCCTCACCTGCCTGCTTCCATGTCCTTAAAGGGTACAATGAAGCAGAGTCCCACAGCGCCCTCATGGGGAGAGGATCCTGGACATAGTGGAGGAGAGGGAGCTGCCCCTTGAGTGAAATGAAGCTGGGACAATGTCCAGGGTCAGGACTGGGCAGCTGAGGGGGCCCATAGGGGCCTGCCCTGCTCTCTGATCTCCCACATGGAGGCCACGCCAGGTGACCTTCTTTGAGAGGGTGCTTGGGATGCAGGTGGGCAGGATCGGGGAGCACAGACAGAGTCCTCCCAACTCTCTGTCCACAGGGGGACACTGGGAGCCCTCTCATCTGTGCGAACGTGATCCAGGGCATTGCCCTCGGTGGACGAATTGACGGCACACCTCCACGGGCCTTCATCAAACTCTCGAGGTTCCTGCCCTGGATAAAGGAAACCATGAAATGCTATGAAATGCCTCTAAGTATAGGAATCAGCCCACCTTCTCTGGAGCTGACCCAGAATGTCACCAGCGGCTAAATAAATGTCTCTTAGCTGAGCGGGGAGGGTTGGTTTCTTGTTTATTCATTGACCCTCATTCACAGACACTTACTTGTCCTTAGAAGGCCAATGATACAAATCTGCTGTTTTCTGCTTCCTCCTCTTCCCCATCCCACCACCACCTCCCCCAAACCTCAAGTAAAGCTGTTACCCAGCTCGTTCTCACCCACACCTTTCTCTGGGCCTGCCCTTCTGCCAGGACTGCAGCTGAGCACCATGAGAAGAAAACATGAATCTGTGTGGTCTTGGGGCTCAGGGTGAACTTCTTACCTCCTTCCCTGTGTTATATGGCAGAGAGGAAGGGGGATGACACCATGGGTCCCAGACACCAAGCAGGCAAGCCTGGGGCTGCAGCTCAAGGACATAGCAACCACACTGGGGAGGAGAGAGGCGACCTGAGCAGGACATTTCTCTCCCACAGCCAGGGAGCTGGCGCAGAGTCAGGGTGGGTATCTCGAGAAGCTTCTCGTTCTCACCCAGCCTGAGTTTCCTCCCTGCCCTCCTGTGACCTTGGGGCCCAGCTTGCCCTCCAGTCTCCTGGCTGCCCCTTCTTCTCCATCCCTGCTTTCCACTGAGAGTTCTCAGTGTCCACCAACTCTTGTCCCCTTCAGACAAGCCTGATCTGAGTTGGCCACTTCTATATAGCCTCATTGCCTAAGACACCCAGAGCCCTGTGTGGTTCCAGCAGGGCCTCTCCCCTGAGAGGTCAGCCCAGCTCATGCTCTGTCCTAGAGGGCTACAAGGGACCAGGATTGTGCTGGCAACAGGCGGACCAATGGAGGACACAACAGACAGGCTGTCTCTCCAGAACCCCTGCCCCATATCTCACCTGGCAAGGCCGGCTCAACCCCTCACATCCAGCCCAGTGTCCCCCAAGTGCTCAGAGTGCATTGGCCACCTGGTCCCTTGATAACCTGAGTCCCTTTCAGCCTGTTCCTCTTAGTCACTGCTGGCCTCTAGGCTAAGACCCCTCACTGGCACCTAGGGCTGTCTCAGCATTTTGAGTTAGCCCTACCCTCTCTACAGTAGGGCTGAAAAGCACAATTTTTCCATCAATAAATAAACACACCCTGATTGAGCACCTGAGTGCTCAGCACTGGGGATCCACAGTGGACCTAATACACTCTGTCATCTGAAACCAAGGGACACTGACTGTGTGAGTTGTACCCAAATCATGTAAATTTCCTTCCCTCCTCACATGAGGCCACATGGCCTAGATCTCGTGGGTGGGATTTGTAAATGGCATCAGTCATTTAGTTTCCAGGGGTAAAGTCACCAAACTCTGTCCACTGGAGCATCATCTTAACGTAGAGGAGAGAGCAGCCCATAGGGAGGGAGATGGGCAGCGAGGTGTGGGGGCCTGGAATTGGCCACACCAACATGTCTCTCTTTGGCATGATGATTATTTGGCGCTGGTTACTTTGCAGACAGGGAAGCAACTGAAAAGTAGAATTTACTTACCCTTTGTAAGAGACATTTACATTGTAAAGGAAATCTCCATCTGTAAGGATATCTCCCTCTCTACCGGTAATAATGGGGGATGACCTTATCTCTAGAAACTCTCAATCAATGGGGAAAGCAAGGACTTAAATCTGCATTTGTTTATTGTGCTTGTCTGGTAACCTCCTGTAACTGACTCCCCCCACCCCCAACATCTTCCTTTGTCTTTAGCAGGATATGATATTTAAGGTGGGGGCTTCAGCCATTTTGGCAAGTTGCTCAGCTTGCCTGAGCCACTCCCATGTATACATGTTATAAAGCTTTGTTTAATTTTCTCCTGCTATTCTGTCTCATGTGAATTTAATTTGTTCTCCGGCCAGATGAACCCAAAGAGGGTAGAGGAAATGTCTTCCTCCACTACAGAGGGCAGCCTTGCCGTCATTTGTCTTAAAAGTATCAGGTAGGAATGTCATTGTACAGATTCAGATTGTAGGAAAAACTGTATTACGTATTTGTTCACAGGGAATTAGAGTCAGACTCTAAACGCCCATCCACTTGGACTGCTCGGAAACATGATCCCTGTGGTTACTGTACCTCCTGCCTACACAGAATCAAACGAGAATCAGGGAGGTTCACATGGTCTGGAAAACTGGAGAAAGGTCTCTCCTCTTAGGCCACTGTGTTTACTGCTGCATCCATAGTTTCCAGACCACCCAGATTTTTTGACTTTGGGATGGTTTTGGCTTAGAGCCCACACATAGAGTACAGGATCCTTTGCTGAATGAGGATCTCCCTGTGTTGGGCTCAGCTCAGGAAACACTCTCAGCAGCCATCTCTCCAAGGGCTTGCTGCTCATATGGGGCACGACCTGGGAGCTGAGCATACATTCCAGCTCTGAGCTACTGCTCCAAACACACAGCACTACCCTCTCATGACAAGGGGTACATACTCTGGGATCATGTAACCCTCACAGGCACGGCCTTTCCCACCTTGTTGTGCACAGACCAGGCAGCAACACCATCTCTTCATGACTGCGGGCACTTTCAGAAGCGCAGAGCAGTGAGGACACACAGCTTCTGATCTGGAGCCGAAAAAATATCCCTGCTTCGAAGGCATACTGAGAACCTGGTTCCTTGATGGAAATAAAGAAAAAGGAAAATGGCAAGAGCAAAACAAAAATAATATTTAAAAAATTTGCCCTGGCACATGCATACTGAGTTTAGATATAACATGTACTTGAGGAAATGGTTCTGTGGTTTAAAACACGTTGAGAACCCTGTTGTAGGTCTCCTTCCTCCTGTGAGAGATGAGGGGGAGACACAGTCCCAGGAGGGGGCAGTGGTCAACTGAAGGTACCACAGAGTTAGAAGAGAGCCTGGACTGAGCCCAGGCGCCCTGACAGCCAGAGCAGAAAAAGGCCTGTCGTGTTGTCTAACCCCTGCCCCTTGATGACTCCTGGCATCCCTGAACAAGAGCTGAGCTTCTGCTCAGACTCCTCCCTGGAGAGGAAACCTCTGGGCTGCTGCGCAGCCATTCTGTGACAAGGATTCCAACCCCTTGCTTGGTGAGCTGAAGTCTGCTCAGGGGCACTTTTGGATGGAGGTAGGTAAGCACCCTAATCCTGCTGATTCCTTCAAATCTCCTTTGTCTGTGGAAGTGTCCCCTGCCCCACTCCTGCCTTTGAGGAAACAATCCTTCTGTTCCTCAAGTACCTCTGTAATGAAAATTTAAATAGGAATAAATAAAAGATCTCTGGAATGACCTCAAGGAAATGCCTCTACTCACACAAACCCACTCCCATCTCCCCTCCTTCCCTCCAGACCCACCAGAAGATCTGGGTCCCAGGATGGCAGGGAGAGAACTGCCAAGCCAGCTCCTGAGGGAGAGAGGCCCAAAGGAATGTGAGATCTTGCTAATTGGGAACGTGTCTTGGGGTGGCTCTGCCTTCCTGCCCACCCCCATACTTCTGCCGGTTCCCCCTTGTGGACTTACAGAACTCACAGGGTTGATTTCCTGTCTTGCTATCCCACACAACACTGCTTTTGTCTGACAAACACATTTCACCATAAAAGAAGTGCAGCCACTGGTTCCTTTTCGTCATAGGCCTATTGCTAGACTACATTCCTCATCCACAGATTCAGGAAGCTCAGTGAACCTCAGGGAGGACAAAGGAATCCACATGTAAGCATATAATAGTCAAACTGGTAAAAACCAAAGATAAGGGCCCACCGACTGGTGCAGCAGTTAAGTTCATGCACTCTGTTTTGGTGGCCCAGGGTTTGCGGATTTGGATCCCAGGCGGGGACCTACACACTGCCTATGAAGCTGTGCTATGGCAGATGTCCCACAAATACAAAATGAAAGAGGACAGGCACAGACATTGGCTCAGGACTAATCTTCTTCATGGAAAAAAAAAAAACAAAGATAAAGAGAAAATGCTGAAAGTAGACAGACAGGAAAGCAATATACCTTACTTTAAGAGAAACACCAATAAGAGTAACAATGAGCTCTCATCAGAAACGACGCTAGTCAGAAGACACTGGGATGACATTTCTAAATAGTTGAAAGGAAAAGGCAACCAATATCTGAATTCTATCCTCAGTGAATATATTATTTAAAAATGAAGGCAAGGTAAAGACATTTCAGAAAAACAAATGTACGAGAATTTGTTGCCAACAGCCCTATAGGGCAAGAAAAACTAAAAGCAGTTCCTCAGGCTGAAGGGAAATGATCCCCATTGTAGGCATGAAGGACAAAAGAGAAATAAACGTGTAAGATGTGACCAAATATAAAAGACTTTATATAAATTTCTTTCAAAGATGAACGACTATTAAGGCAAAAATGCTTTAAGATGTATGGAATACAGTGGCAAAATGTATGACAAAAATAACTCAAAGGGTGGGAGGGAGGATAAATGGAAATACATTACTCCAGTGTTCTTTCATAAAGTGGTATAACATTAATTCAAAGTAGGCTGTGATATGTGAAGGAGCCATATTGCAAACCTAGAGTAGCCACTAAAATATTATATACAGATCTAAGCAGAAGACAATAAAGAAGACAAAATGAGATACAATAAAGGAAGGCCGGAAAAGAAGGAGAAAGGAACAAAAAATCAATCACACAAGTAGAAATCAAACAGTAATATGATATTCTTCAACCTAACCCTATCAGTAGTTGCATTAAATGCAAGCAGATTAAACATTCCAACTAAAGGGCGGAGATTGTCAGTCTGGATAAAAGCTGAAAGACCAATTTTGAGCTGTTTAGAGGAGACACTCAAATATAAAGACATGGATAGGATGAGAGTAAAATTATGGAAGAAAAAATAAAGACATATCCTGCAACACCAATCCAAAGAAAACAGCCTTGCCCATGGAGTGTGCTGTTTAATTTTAGAATTTTTGGCCACTTATGAGATGAAACAGAGTGTTTTGGAAGACTTTTTATTTCCATTTTTTTCGATATTTTATTTACATTTTTCTTAATCTGAGTGAGCTGAAAGTCTTCATTATGTTTTAAATATATTTTACTGTGAACTGTCTAGTCTTTTGCTCATTCTTCTTTCAGGTTCTAGATCTTTTTCTCGCGAATTTTCAGAGTTCTTTATATATTAGATACATTAGCTCTTTAATTGTGATATGTGTTGCAATAGTTTTTTTTCCAAGTTCGCTGTCTGTATTTTGGATTTGCTTACAGTGTTTTTTGACATGCAAATTTAAGAAGTTTTTTTGTTTATATATTGAAGTTTATTTGTCAATCTTTTCTTTTAATGTTTCTGGATTTAGAGTCATTGCTAGAAAGGCTTTCCCCTTTCTAAGTTTATAAAGGAATTTACCCATGTTTATTTTTAGTGCATGCATGATACTATTTTTCATATTTGAATCTCTTATCTGTTTGGAGTTTATGCTGGTGATTTGTGTGAAATGTGACTCCAACTTAATCTCTTAGCAAATCACTGTCTAGTTGATCCAGTATCATGTATTAAAAAGTCCAGCATTTCCCCAATGATTTGAAACACCCCCTATGAAAAAGTACATTTCCATATGTACTGGGGAATGTTTCTGGATTTTCTATTCCATTTGATTGGTCTCTCTGTCTGTTCATGAGTCAGTACCTGTCTGTTTTCAGGAAAGAAGTTTTCTAAGATATTCTTAATATCATTACACTTAATAAGTTTACTTATTTGATTAAACCCCACAAAGATTTATATAACAAATCTCCCACATCCCCATCGTCCCCTATTTGGGTCCTCTACTTGCAACATGTAGGCTCTGGCATTCCAAATCAGTAGCCCCTTCGTGTCAAAGCCCACCACACCCTAATTAGCCTGCTCTGACAAAGGACACCAGCCTGGCCCCTGTCTATCTCCCCACTCGAGCTCTGATACCACCTACTAGGTCAGCCCCTGGTGTGAACACCCTGCTCACCCGACTTGGGCATCCACTCCCTGCACTGGGCTGCCATCCTCACCTCACAGGTAGTCTGACACCCCAAGCTGTGCTGCCCAGTGCAGGGTGTCTGAGCCAACGTGAGGTGAGGAGGGTGTCCTCTCAGGAGGGAGGCCTGGCATGAGCACCTTCCCCACCCCACACAGACACGACTTGGACACCTCCCTGTGGTTCACTGTGGCTCCCCTGCCAGACTCACGACTGACTTTGAGCTTTGTTTCTTTAACTAAGGTTCCATCGCTTTTTAAGAGAATTGGGATCAACATGTTTAGAACCAGTAGTAGTATTTTCAATTCCATGACTCACTCCTCTTTTTCCATCATGGGGAGATAATCAAGAGAACTCGTTTAGAGAATGCTATCAGCATATCAGAAATGTCGCTCTCTGGGCAGTGGTGTGAAAATACTGCTTTGGCTCCCTGGCATCTGTTCCCATTTCACGTGGTATCAGTAAGTCATTCAGGAGAATAACTTTGGGGAGAATCAGCACTCTTCCATTCTCAGGACCCAGGCTTTGGAGAAAGCAGACTCCAGCCAATCAAAGGCTGTGA
Organism: Equus quagga; assembly: GCF_021613505.1. Classification (NCBI taxonomy): domain Eukaryota; kingdom Metazoa; phylum Chordata; class Mammalia; order Perissodactyla; family Equidae; genus Equus; species Equus quagga. Next base: position 23,438,874 of record NC_060268.1, read on the forward strand.
CCTGAGCTCAGACAGATAGCCTCTGACCAACTCTACAGGCACCTAGAGCAGCATGACAGATTGTGCTTTGCTGGGACAGCCTCTGTATATCTCCCATCCCACAGGCTCTTCCTAAAGTACTGCAACATTCCTTCCCCTCACAGGTGGGATCTATGCCCTTTCCTATTTAATTGGGGCCAGGGATGCCTTTTGACAGCCCCAAGCAGTGAAATAGGGTAGAATGGATGCATTATGACTTCAAAGTTTAGGAAATAAAAAGAACACAGCTTCTGCCTGGCTGTCTTTTGGGAGGTGCTCACTCTGGGGAAGACAACTAGCACGTTGCGAGGAAGATCCGACAATCCCATGCACAGAGACTACTTGAGAGGCCCTCGTGGAGAGGAAGGGATATGCCGAGCAGACAGCCAGCACCAACATCTGGGCACCTGTGAGCGAGCCTTCAGGCGATTCTGGCCACAGGGCTTCAAGCCTCCCCTGACTCCAAGGGGAGAAAAGGGGAGCAAAGGGGAGCTGTCCACACTTAAATGTGACCAAAACGTAGATTTGTGTGCAAAAGCAATGTGGTTTGTTCTTTTAAACCACTCTCTCTTTGGTAATTGGAGCCAGCCCTCTGTAAATGCCTCTGACCATGGCTTACACCCGCGTTATCTCATCACTGATGGCTTTGGCTTTCCGTCAGAAGCAAGGAATCTCATCTCAATGCCCCCAAGTCTCACACAAAAACGGGCTTCCTTTTGAGGCCAACAGTTTTTCTGCTGACTTTGTAGGACTGAGCCCCACTCTTCTTTTGTTACTAAACTATTTGCCTATATAGTCATCTCATGTTCCCCACGAGATGCTTTGCCTTTAGAAGGAACAAGTAATGCGTCCTTCCCTCAGTGAGGCAAAGAATCTCAGATTGCTCTTTGTAAGGCTACCATGCTGGCTTTGCTCTACCTAAATAGAAAGCAGGTAGGTGAAATTTCTGGTTTGTTTCCCAGAAACTCCTTGTAAAAGGAATAAGAAAAGGCCTTCCAACATAAACCATGGTTAAACAGAGGGGAGAAATATCCCAAGACTGCCGGAAGGGAATCCCATGTGGAGAAAAGAGTGTAATGGAAGGACATCCAGGAGGATTATTTTCTTTGTGACTTATGGGAAAACTCCTTCTGAACTTGAACTTCTGGCCTGAGATACAAGGAAGAAATGCCAAAAATGGTACTTTCCCACTTTGTTCTGTTGTAACTCCTATAGAAAGCAGAACCTGAAGCAAAGATTATGGTGGGAACAATTTATTTGGGAGGTGCAAGGCTGACAATGACGGTGAGGAAAAAGGATTAGGTCAAGGAAAGATGCCATGCAGTGAGATATGTGACATTATCTCAGTTGGCCACCACTTCACAGCAAGCTGCTAAGAAGAAAAGGCAAGCTTCTCAACAAGCTTAGTCAGCACATGGAACTTCTCCAGAACAATTGCAAAGTGTGTCACAGGAAGAGAAGACCATTCAATATTGAAACAAAATCTGAATTGAGTGCTTGCTAAGAGAGAGCTGCATTTGTAAAGAACAGTGTTTCTGAACCAAGCAAGAGCAAATCTTGTATAGGATTCGGAAGTGTGAAATCCAGAAATTAGTGGGCTTTCAGCAGTGTGAATGTTTTGACATTTGCTGTCTTTCATCTGCGGGACAATGGACATTGGGATGAGGTTGTAGGTGGCTGGCTGATATGATCTGGCTCCTCAGTTGTCCCTCGGAGAACCAAGTTTCATGCCTCATGGAGCTTGCTCTTTCATTCAAGACCAAAACTGGAGGGGCAAGTAGTAGAGATGGGGCATCAACTGAGAGGAAGAAAGAGGAGAGAGAGAGAGAGAAAGAGTGCGCCCAGCTAGTTTAGTCATGAAAGGAAAAGGGGCTTTATCAGTAAGTGAGAGACTGACTGAGAGAGTCTGGTCCAGGCCAGTAAGGACTAAGGAACAAACTCTTCCTGGGGAGAGGGCCTAAAGGGGTTATCCACAGGGAACAATATCCCAGAATAACTGGGAATATCACTTCTTCCTTCTCAGTTTTTCTTGAAAATAAACAGATCCCTTGAGCCCAACTGCTGATGCCACACTGTATCCGTCAATTTCTGACTCTTGTTGCCCAACACCTGGAGAAGCCAAAGCTTTTTCCGTGTCCAGCTCAGTGAGGGACCATCACAATGACCTCTCTCTCTCCTGGACCCACTACATAGCAGTGGTTTGCAGCTGTGCCCTCTCAGGGCAGGAGAGGAGCTCGGCCTCTGTGCCCTGATGATCTCCCCTGAACAAGGGAACCCAGGGCCCCAAATACAGGAACAACATGAGAATTAGAGCATCAGGCCCAGGGAAGGGGCATTAAAGGTAGAAAAAGAGCCAGCAGGGCTGCAAACCCTCCCCTTTGTAGCCCAGCCATGCTTCCTTCCTGGGTTCTGCTGTTCATATTCGCCCCCTTGAGTCTCCATAGACTTCCTGACAGGATCCCACTTGGGGTCATTTCCAGACTCAAGCCTGCCCAAGGGAAAGAAAAGGAGAACACCAGGATCACACACAGCGTGCAAAGTAGCCGAGAGGGAGGGCTTTCTTGCAATCTTGTGGGAAGGATGGAAACCTTGGTTATCTTACTAGACAACGGGTTGGTTAAACGGTTTCTGTAGGTTTTACAGATACCATTTATTAGATTAAGGAAATTTATTTCACTTTTGGTCTGATAAAAGGTTATCTTTGTTATCATTAGTGGATGTTGTTTTTTGTCAAATGCCTTTCTGTCTATTGAGATAGTGATATGATTTTTCTCTTAGATCTGTTTGTTGGCAAATTGCATTAGTGGATCTTTCTAAGTTCAAATGAGATCTGCACTCTTAGTGTAAACTTAACTTGCCTGTGATGCTTTAACCTTTTTATGTATTGTTGGACTCGTTTTGAGAGTTGATATTGTTTAGGGTTTTGTGTCTATTGATGAGGAATGGTTTATGATGAGGATTTTTAGGCTGCTTAATTTTAAAATGGCTTATGATGAGGATTTTTAGGCTGGTTAGTTTTAAAACTACAGATGAGATTCAGGCTCCAAGGAGTGGAATTTGTTTGCCCCTTTGTTGGGAAACATTTACATTTCTAAGGGAAACCTCTATCTGTGAAAATGCCTCCCTCTCTGTGCCAGGAAGAAGGGGGGATGGTCTTATCTCTAGAGGCTCTTGGTCAATGCCAGAGGCAAGAACTTAAGTTGGTTACTGTCTGGCAACCTCATGTAACTGACCCTCCCCCCCACAAATCCTCCTTTGTCTTTAGCCAAGGATAAAATTCAAGCTGTGACTTCTGCCATTTACTCAATCCGGTTTGATTCTTATCTACCATTTTAACTTTTTTTACATATTCTTTGTCTTGTAAAGAGATAACTCACATACCTATGCCTTAAATTTAGCACTAACCCTCAACTCGGGGCAGCAGCAGGAGCTCTGCCTGCCCATGGGTCCTGTCCCCATGCCAGCGGGGACAGCAGAAGCGGCGGCAGCAGAAGCTCTGACTGCCCATGGGTCCTGTCCCCATGCTATTCCACACTATTTTCTAAATAAAAGAGCACTACTGCCAGATCTTGAGAGTCTAAGAAATCTTTCTTTCGACTCCTCGGCTCACCTATCCCTCATCATCTATGAATCGTGCATGAGGTTGACCATCACGTTTCCTTTCTTTTCCTGTTATTTGTGCCAAGGCTATGCCAGCCTTATAAAACAAGATGGTAGCATTCCTTCTTTTTCTCTTTTCTGGAAGCATTTGTAGATTCAAAGTTTTCCTTCCTTGAAATTTGGTAAAAATTAGCAGTGAAGCCGTCTAGGTCAGTTCCCTGTGTGGGAAATTTTTGATGGCTGATGCAATTTCTTTGATAGCTCCAGTATCACCTAAGGCGGCAGTTCCTTCTCGAGAAGGTGTTAGGCAGTGATATTTCTATTTTGTCTAAAATTTAAAATGTGTTTGCATAAAGTTTTTAATAACATTCTTGGCTTATCTTTTAATGGTCTGCAGCTTTCTAAAAATATTCCCTTTTTAGTTCCCGGTCTTAAATATTCGCACTTCTTCTCTTTTTTCATGATTAGTTTCTCCAGAGGCTTGTCAATTTTATCAGCCTTTTCAAATAATTAATATTTGCTTTATTAAACCTCTCTGTTGTATCTTTGCCTACTATTTCATTAACTTCTGCTACTTATTATTTCTTCCTCCCACTTCATTCAATTTTTTCACATATTAATTCCTAACTTCTAGGGACATATGATCACCCCAATAATTTTGGGTTTTTGTAATATATGAGTTTTAAGACTATAAATTTTTCTCTGCCTGTTCTAGCTGCATGCTACAATTTTTAATAAGTACTGTTATTATTCTTACTCAACTCACAACATATTCTATTTCTTTTTAAATTTTATTTTCACTTGTGGGTTATTTAAAAGTGTATTTCTTTTTTTCTAATATTGTGAGGATTTTTCTAGTTACCATTTTATTGATTTCTAGCTTGATTATGTTGTGGCCAAAAAATATTCCAAAGATTTACACTTTAGAGTTTCTCAAGATTTGCTTTAGGGCCCAATATATGATCAATTTTGTCAAATGTTTTGTGTGTATTTTAAAAATATCTTAATATTGGATGCAATGTTCTAAATCTGCTATTAGGTCCAGATGGTTCCTTGTTTTATTTAAATCATCTATATCCTTATGGAATTCTTTTATGGTCTACTTGCTGTACTAATTCTTGAGGTGATGGTAGGTTTATTTATCTCCTTGGAGTTCTTTCAATTTTCGTTTTATAGACTTTCTGGCCATATAATAGGTGCATTAAAATGTAAACTCATTTTGTCTTCCTGATGAATTGATCTGTTTATCGTTGTGTAAGGACCCTGTTTCTCTTCACAGACACTTTAGATTTGAAGTCACTTTTGTCTGGTATTGATACACCTACAATGGTTTTCTACGGTTACTGTCAATAATGGTAGATCCATTTCCTTCCTCTGACTTTCAACTTTTTAGACCTGTCTATTGCACAGAGCGCACATTTATGTTTGTTTTCGTAGCTGTCTTGATATTCTTTGAATTTTACCTGGAGTATTCAGGATGCTTACATTTGACATAGTTATGGATACATTTGCTTTTAAGTCTGCTCTTACTTTATGCTATGTATTTCTCCCAACTATTCTATGGGTTTTTTCCCTCTTCTTTCTTACTTTTTCTTGCATGGATTCCTTTTTACCTTTCCTTTTTTCCCTTCTACTATTTGGAGGTTATACATTGCTTATATTATTTTAGCGGTTACATAAAAGTACAGGATGTCTCCACAACTTATCAAAGAATAAATTTAATCAGTAGGTTTACCCTTCTCCCTGGAAATGCCGGAAACACAGGACTTTTCATATCATTTACCTTCTCTCAAAATTTTGGATTTTATTCTATCCTATTTTCTTAAGTACATTAGAAATTGTGATTATCATTTTACATAAACAATGTTCGTTTTTCTTTAACAGTGTCTAGTTACTAGGCTAGTTTTGGTTTTGCTGTATTGTACTCTAATAATTTCTTCAGATGTTTCTTCCACTTTAAGAATCCTCTTTTCTGTTGTCTTCAATGTGCAAGCAAATCCACCCACTTCGTTTTTAATGTTGTTATTTTGTCAGAACGAATTACCCTGAGGAATTCAAGGGGGGAGGGGGGGTGGTTGAAAGCATTTAACTGTTCTTCCAAATCATTTTTCTTCCCTTTTGTTATGTTAAGGAGATGCAACCAACCACCCTGAACCAGACCAAGCCTCACTAGGAGAGCTACGTCTATGACCTTAGCCTTATTTTAAGTGCTAAGGTCTCTCCAGGAGGAGCTTAGGCCTTATTAACCTGCAATATGTGGAAGCATGTTTTCCATCTGAGCCTGTGCAAGTGAACACCCTCCTCTCCCTTTGTTTTTGTTTTTTGTTTTTTTTTAGGAAGATTAGCCCTGAGCTAACATCTGCCACCAACCTTCTTCTTTTTTCTCAGGAAGAGTGGTCCTGAGCTAACATCTGTGCCCATCATCCTCCACTTTATATGTGGGACACCTGCCACAGCATGGCTTGACAAATGGTGCATAGGTCTGCAGGCGGGATCTGAACTGGCAAACCCTGGGCCACCAAAGTAGAACATGCAAACTTAACTGCTGCACCACCAGGCCCACCCCATCCACCTCTCCCTTTTGAAACTCCATTCTCCAACTGAAATAAAAGTCCCTTCTTCCCTTCGTTTGGAGACACCATGACTCCTGCAATGATTCCTCATGGTCTCCTATTTGCTGCAAATACACATTACTGTGTGCATCAACTCCTTCAGGGGGACAGTCTGATTTCACTTGCCAGGAGGAAATCCACTTTGGTTTCGGGTAACAATTTCATTCTTTAATTTGGAAATTCTATCTAGTTCTTTATCCAATCAATAATGACACGTCATATTTTGCTGTTCCCTCCAGTCATTTTTGTTTGTCTTATAATATGTGCAAGATAATTCCAAAATCTCTAGCACACAGTTGCTGATCTGTCCCTACTAAGAGTTATTTCTGGTGGCTCTCGTTCACGGGGTCATGTTTTCATGTGTTCTTTGGCATTTTGATTATGTGCAGCTTGGTACTTTTTAAAAGATTTTGCATGTGTAGTGGGTAGAGGCCGAGGGTGGCAGGTTTCCCAAGGCCTGAAATAAAGGTATCTTCTTCAGAGAGGATTTGCAATGGCTTCTGCCTGGCCCCTGGAGGCATCTCCCTTCTAAACCACCTGAAAATCAAGACCAGTGCTGGAGACCCAATGAGAACCTGGGCTGTAAATCTTCAGGAAGGCTGTCCCTGGTCACAGCTTCTCAGAATCTGGTTGTTTTTCCCTTTTCTCCATTTTCCTGCATTGTTCAGTACCAAGGCTATCTTCTCTGTCTACGGTAGATTTACTTCTGCTCACTGTTATGCTAAGGGACGGCCTGTGGGGCCCCAGATTAACATGAGGACAGTTTCTTACTTGAGTCTCCATATTGGTTGGACCCAGGACCTTCACTTTTATCACTCTTTCCCCAAGAAATCACCAAAACCCAAGGCCCAATTGTTTAGATGGCAAATACCTTCAGGGCAAAACCAGCTTGAGTTGTCTCGACTTCTGCTTATCTTTCTGGGTTTCAGAATTAAATCCAAAATTTAACTTGACAGTCCCTCAGTGTCTTCAGGTTGTCAATGCTTTAAAAAGGATTTTTTCCCCTGTTTTTCCCTTAAATTTTTTTCATTCAGAGGGTTGGTCCAAATAACCTGGCCTGCTATCACTATAGATGGACGTCAGGGTGTTACCTTTGTATTTATTCAACCAACCTTGATTCAGTTTCTCTTATGAAGGATATAATTAGAAGTATTTCATCTAGTCACTGCCCTATCATTTTGCAATTTATTCTTTACCTCACAAAATCACAGAAAATAGTTCAGCGAATACATTTTAGTGGAGTCTTGTCACTAAAAGAAAACATAGTTTAACCTCAGTGAGCAAACTTCAAATTCATCCCAGGTTGATTTTCTTCAGAGGAGGATTCCTACAAAAAGCTAATCCAATCTGCTGTGCAAACTCTTTCCTGACTTTGGGATGCTATCCTCTTCCTGAACTTCAAAAATTCCCTCTTCTGGATCAGGGGCAATCTTGTACCACTTAGAAAAATCTATGAGAGTGCAAGGGCTCCATTCTCTAATGCACATCCAACAAGACAAAGGACTGTCAGGAACTGGGAGCAGATGTCCGCCCCCACCTGGAGATCAGATGGCGGCCCCACCCAGACACCAGCTGCCTTCCCCACCTGGAGACCAACCCCCTATATAACCAGCTTGTAGTCTTTGTTCTGTAGGATGATTCTTTGGACGTTAGTCCTCCATCTTCCCTCTTGCTAGCAAGCTGTAGTAAAGGAATCCTTTCTCTTCCACCGCTTTGCCTCCTGACTATGGGCATGTCTTGCAGTCAGCAGAGGGCCCTCCCCTGGCCGGTAACAAAATGACACAAGAACTCTCCTACAAGGAATCCATCCTGAAAACAGTGTGAAACACACACACACACCAACATGCACACACCCACACGTTCACACATTTCTACAACAAACTTTGAGCACAAAGATGCTCATCTCAATATTATTTAAAATTGTCAAAAATGAGAAACAACGTAAATAACAAAGTGGAAAGCATTAACTAGGGTATATCCACATAATGGAGTATGATATAAGGACAAATATGATTTTTAGGAACCTTGCAGAAAACGAGGCTAAAAACCTTAACTGGCTATTTGCATGCTCTCACTCCCAAAAGAGAAAAGTATTAAAACATCAAGTTAACACTTTAGCCTATTGGACTGGCAACAATTTAAAAAAATGACAACACTCTGTTTGGGCATATATGTGGAGTAACTGCCATAGAAATTTCTTGATATTGAGTACATAAATTGGCACTATCCTTTTAGATAGCAAGTTGCTAATGTGTGCAGTAAGTTAAAAAATACAAGTATGCTTTGAACTAACAAACCCAGTTTATGTACTTATTCTCAGAAAATGAGACAAGTACTTCAATGTTGTTCATTGCAGTATGGTATATACTAGCAAAAAATTTAAAAATGAGAGCAAACTTGAAATAAAGCAAAAAGAGCATCAGTAAGTAAATTGTTGTAAGTTCATATATCACATGCAAATGACAAAATAGAAGCAGCCGTTGAAATGATGACTAGTATTTCCTGACAGTCATAGATGACCAAGTAACAGAAGCAGGTACAAAATCTCATGTGTGGGAGAGTAACGTCATCAAGATGGCAACATAGGTCATTCCCGACTTTGCTCCCCCTCACAAGAAGAACAACCAACAACTATTCACAACAAGACACCACTGAGAAAATCCGAGAACAGGAGACCGAGGCTGAAGCACCCCCTGCACTGCAGAGACCAAAACAAACCACGGTAGAAGGATGACGGATGTTAACTAAACTCATGTGATGACTGTTTCACTATATATGCAAGTCAAGTCATTATGCTGTATACTTTAAACTTATGCAGTGCTATATGTCAATTATATCCAATAAAACAACGGAAAAGGTCTTATGTGTAGCATTATCCCTTTTTTATTTTACTAAGTATACAAATTTTCATACTAAAAAGCCTATGAAAATGTACACCAAATGTTTGTTGGTGGTTGTAACTAGCTGGTGAATATTAGGTAATGCTATTCTTTTCCTGTCATCCTGGCTTATTTGTATTTCCTTTCATTATATTTTAGTATATTTTGAAGATGAAAGAAGAGGCCATGGACCAAGAAATGCACTTCCTGAAGCTGGAAGAAGAAAGAAACAGATTCCCTGGGAAACTGATGTTGGTTTTCTGGCCTCCAGAACTGTGAGAGAATAAATTTCCACTCTTTTAAGCCATCAACTTGGTGAGAATTTGTTGCGCTGGCCATAGAAAACTAATACAGCGCCTCATCTGGAAGTTTGCATTTGGAAATCATGTCCCCTGGGGTAGCTGCCTCAGAAAAAGCCACCCCCTCTGACAAGAGAAGTACAGACAGGCACCCCCTCAGGACTGTCACTCATGTGGCTACTGGGTATTAAACTACGCCATTGTGTGAAGAAAATGGTGGCCATTCCTCCAAGGCTCTGCAGACCCAAGCTGGGGATTAGCCCCAGAGAGCCGAGTTCAGGCTCGCACCTGTGTGAGACCATGGAAACCCAAAGCCAGGCAGCAGCTCCAGAGGTACAGCCTCACAGAAGTGGGCAGGGCCTAGGCCAGGCTCAAGCTGGGAGAACACTCGAGGCCTGGGCCGGCCCCCAGGACTGCCTCTGATCTCCCACACAGACCCAAACAGAGACCACCCATGCCAGGAAGACGGGGAGAGCAGGACCACATGGAGGCCAGCTCAGTCCTCCCTTTCTCTGCCTGAAGGAGGCTCTGGGGGCCCCTCCCATGTAAAAATGCCACCCAGGGCCTTGCCTCCTTTGGGTAAAAAACAGAACCCTCCAAGTCTTCACCAAGATCCTGAGCTTCCTGTCCCGGAGAAAGAGATCAATGAGAGCCCCCTCTTTGACCATTTTCTTGGGGAAGAGTGCAGATCTCCCTGCATGGAGGCTGCCATGGCCTTAATAACTAGATGGAAATGACTGATTTCTCTTTTATTTATTGAACACAGTCACTGGGTACCAGCTATGCACAGGCTAGCCTCTTCTTACGTTTGTCCCCAGCTTTCTGCATCCTCCTCTCTCCCACCTCCCACCACCTCCTCACAAACCCTTGCTGGGTATGACCCAGCTTGATGCTTTTCCACATCTCTTCCTGGATGAGCTCTTCACATCCAGCCCCTCGCCCCCTATGGGCTAGACCTGACTCATAGACCTTTCACTCAAAGCCTCGGCCCCTTTCAGCCTGTCTCTTGGTCACCTGTGGTAACCTGGCTTCTGGCCTAGGACGTTGCAGGCCACTTGGGCTATAGCTGCCAGTTGAATAAGGGAGGGAGTTTTTGCAGAGGGACGGATAAGCACTACTTTTGCCATCAATCAGCAAAGAAACGAGTATCGAGCACCCACTATGTGCCAGGCACTGGAGGCTCAGAAGTGGACGTGGCAGACACCAGTCCTACCCTCATGAAACTTACAGCCAAAGGACTTTCATCAGAATTTCCCCAAGTCTCCTTCCTTGTCCAGGCTGGTCAGATTGTCCTGAATCTGCAGGGGAAATCCAAACAAGTGAAAATCATCTTGTCGGAGAAAACAGCATTCATGTGCCTTACCACTTCCAGTTTTCACATACACTGTCACATTTGTCTCTAGAACAGCAGTGTTTGGGATTGGAAATGAAGTTTCCAGTTCTGTGGTCAGTGGAGCCCCACCTCTGGATGAAGGAGAGATACAAGGAGGAAAAACACAATCAGGGCTGCCATTTCTTTATGGTTTACATCTAGAGTCCCCTATGGGTAAAAGGTTCAGTACAAACTCTGACATGGAAGACATACCACACTTCCTTATCTTCCTTACATCACACCAGATCAGGGAGGCTCACATGGTCCCAGAAAAATGGAGAACAGCCTCCAACCAACAGGCCACCATGGCTTCTGCTCCATGCTTAGCATTCAAGATCACAGTGACCCTCAGCATTAGCCAGCTCTTAACATGGAGGCCACATGTGTGATAAGAGACTCTGTGTTGACATTGTGTCCCATGGGCCAGGTCAGTGGATCCGGGCATGCAGGGCAGCCATCCCCTCCCAGATCTTGATGCTTATCTGGGTGCCTTATCTTGATGCTTATCTGGCTGTAGAGTTCAGTCCAGTCACAGCGGTAGATGAACATCCCCCGACCAAAACTCACACACACCAGACTCATTTTCACATGTGGTAAAGATCTCCCTCTGGGTTCTCGTCACCCTGGCAGGGGGGTCTTCTCACATCTTATTGCCACAAAGACCTCTGTAGCAGCATATCTTAATGATCTTGCCCACTTCCATGACACAGGGAGAACAGGTGACTTCACAGAGCTTTTGTTTGAGGGCTGAAAATCCTCCTGAAGCAAAGATGTTCCAAGATCATGCTCAGAAAGAAAAAAGGAAGGGAACAAAACAAACAAAAATACACAATTAAACACACAAGCACACACAAATATATATGCACACACACAGACATATATTTGAGTGTGTATCATATATGAAATATGCGTGTGTGTGTCTATGTACATATGTATAGATACAGGTATAGGTATGGACATATGATTTCGAAAAGCAACCTTGGCACATACATAACCCATTTGAAGAGAGATTTCTATTGCTAACAGTATTTACAAAGCCTCTGCTGTAGCCCGATGCTCTTTTGTTAGAGGAGGATAATGAGGCCAGAAATTGATATAACTGAGCAGGAGCTCAGGGCTCTTAAGCTCCAGGTCAGGCCACTCTCAACTGAGAGATAAAGGCTCAGAGCTGCGAAGTCTTAAGTGATCTTATGTCTACACCCAAGATAACCTCCCTGGCCCCTGACGAAGATGTTTGCCAGCCTCTCTTACAACAATTCCCTGGAGAGGAAGCTCCTGGGCCACCAGAGCAGCCATTCTAGGAGAACTCTGATTGTCAGAACACTCTCCTTTGCTGAGCTAACATCTGCCCGCTGTGGCTTCCACCACCTCTTAGAGTGATACAAAAGAGAGTTTGCAGCTGGGCAAGTATGCGTCCTGTGTGTGTATGTGTGTCTACACACTTTCTGTAACCATGTGACCTTCAGCACGTCACTTAATTTCTCTGGGTCTGTTTCATTTTACAATGTGATTCCTGAGAATGTCCATGCAGAAAGTGGAGAATTCAGTGAGATCACATATACGAATCACATATGCCTGGGAACATAGTGAGGTGTGGATTCATAGTAATGCCCTTTGCCTTCTCTCTTCCCTGATTTCTCCCAAACTGTATTTGTGTTAAAAAGCAGCTACCAAATAACAGCCCATTTGAAGATAGCATTATGCACACCCCTCCACTGCCAATCTTTTTCCTGCACGCATCAGCTGGGAGTTGGTGTACCACTGGGGACCCTCTCTTTAGGGACACTCAGCAGAGCCTAGGGTGGGCACCCTCTTGGAACGAGGCTTTCCAACTCTTATATGTTATATCCTTTATGGGGTCAAGAAAAAAGTTTAAATTCCCTGCCTCTGTGAGACTTCAGGGAAGATGAGATTTCTGGGAGGCAAGGGCCAAGTCAAAGACACAAGCCAATGCTAATCCCACTCATTCTGGTCCCCATTATCTCCTCAGGAGTTGTCGAGTGTCGCTCATGACTAGGTATTTATGTGTAGGTATGTGAGATGCTCATAGCTGCTCAGCCAAAGTCGTAGCATTTGATGCCCAGGGGGCCAGAAAGCTGACTCCTAAAAACCTCAGTGGTGGAGTTCAATGTCATCATGAATTAAGTGTGGTCCAGTAACAGATCCATCCTCCATATTCCAGGCTTAGGAACCTGAGACAAGGCAACATTAAAAATGTTTAGAGTGTTGCAATCATATGCTGGAGGTTCTGGCAAATTAAGCCAGAGAGAATACAGACAGAACAATAGTCTTTGGTATCTCAGTAAGATATCCTGCTGCAGTTCCATTGGTAAAACGCTCTCAGTGGCCCAGCAGGTTTCTGCAATGCCTGATTTCTCATGTACAGCCATTGAAGGGCTGGCTAGAATGGTCCAGATCTTTTGGTTTGTCCACACGTGGTTCCAGTGCTACTTCCTTGTACTTGGTCAGTCATAGAAGTTTAATAGCAGTGGGGGACGGGGCCCTACTAGTAGGAGATGTCATGTCAAGACTGGAGGACAGATAGAGGACGTGACACAAGAATTCTTAGGTGTGAATTATATTTTGCAAACACTACACTATCTTATATCTATGCTGAAATATGAGACAGAAAGAAAGATAAAGACCTACCAAATTTGCAGTCATATACTAGGGGTTCTGGTAAATGATTCAGCAGCACAGCTCTTACCTACCCAAAAGCAAACCATTTGCCATATCCTGCACAGACACGGTAAGAAAGCACACAGCACTAGCTCCTGAGAGAGATGGGAGAAGAAAGAACTTGTTCACTCCAGAAGGGCAAGGTGTGACCTTTAGGCCCTGTGGGAACGAATGCTTTGGGGAAAGGAAATGGCCTCCGTCGATAAAATTCCCGGGGAGGTAAAGACCCTCAGGTGGGGATTTGGGGGAAAGAAGTCTTGAGTGTGATCCAAGGTCACATTAAAAGTGACATCAAACCCAGAACATCACTCCCTTCCAACCTGCTCCCACTCAGAAGTGCAGTCAACACCTGCCCCTAGTTGGGAGGGGATGGGCACACTGTTCTCACCCAAGCCCGCTTCTCCTCCCTCTTCCTCTATCGTCCTCTGTCTACTCATCACCCCAGACATTGACCCACACCAGACTTTTACTGAATTATCCCCAACCCAACATCCACACGTTGCTCTTTGTTGGTGGCTGGGCAATGATTAGAGAAGGCAACAAGCAGAAATTAAAGGGTGTTCTAGTGGTTACCAAAACTCTGGAAATCTCATAAATTTATATCTGTCTTATAGACATTTTTCTCTCCCCAATCCTGCCCTCTCTCCCTTATCCTTACCACTACAGAGGCAAAAAGGAAGTACAATCTTGCCCACTCCCACTCATAACCAAGGTTCTCCTTCACTGACACGTCTTTCCCTGAAAACTGTTTTTGATGCCCTGTAAACAGCCAGAAATTCTGACTATCATCCCAGCTTCCTAATAGGAATGTAGACACAACTCCTACCTGAGGCAGGAATCTCTTCTCAACAGCATGGCTGAGTCTCAATGGTCAAATGAAATCACCTCGGTCCCTTTATGCTTGTAGGTTCTGATTTCAGGCAGAACTTAAGAGAATGATCAGACTCAGGGAAAGTGGTTTATAGCAGCAGACTCAAATGCCATGTACGAGTACAGGAGTGCCATGTCATTGTGCCATTGTCATTGCTGCAAGGAATGGCCCTGCCCACATCCAATAAGTACTAAATGTGATTCAGTAAGAGGCTAAGGCCCAAGGGGATTGCCCCTCATGGGCCAAGCATGACATTCTCCTACATGTCGGGGAAGAAAATCAGGAGAATGAAGACTAAAAGCAAAGGGAGTGTGTGATCCCAAGGACCTTTTCCATCACAATATGATGTAATTTCCATCACAGTGTATGGACACTGAGGGACCTTTCTTTTCTAAGAGACTTAGAGCCACATATTAAAGATATAGACAGAAACTTTTACTCCTCAGCACCTGCTTAAATTTCCCCCGGATTCCTTGAACACTGTATGATATGGTTAAGCTTGTAGAGGTGTGGGCAAGATCACAGACTTTGGAATCGGATCCCTGCATTCTCATGCCAAGTCCCCTCCATTCTCATGAGCTGAGTCATGTGGAACAAGTCCCTTAGCTCCTCAGGGTCTTAGCTTCCTCATTTGAGAAATGGAAGAAACATCGGTAGGAACTCAGATGGTGGGGTGAGGATCTGTGGTTGGTGATCAATAAATATTAGCCAACAGTATGACACTGGCTATTATTGTCTCATTTGTTCAACAAACTGAAGAATCGTATCTTCTTTTCTAGATATATTTTTATTATAAACTTTCACCAATGAACAATCCAAAAAGGAAACTAAGAAAACAATTTCGCTTACAATAACATCAACAAGAATAAAATACCTAGGATTAAATTTAACCAAGGAAGTGAACAAATCATATATCGAAAACAATAAACATTGCAGAGAAAAATTAAAGGACTAATTAAATAGAAAGACATCCAATGTTCATGGATTGAAAGACATATAGTGTTAAGATGGCAATACTCTTCAAAGCCATCTACAGAGTCAATGCCATCTCTATCAAAATTCCAAAGGCCATTTTTGCTGAACTGGAAAAGCCAATTCTAAAATTTATGTGGAATTGCATGGAGCTCCAAACAGCCCAAAGAACATTGAAAAAGAAAAACAAAGTTGGAGGACTCATACTTCTTGGTTGCAAAACTTACTACAAAGCTGGGGCTGGCCAGGTGGTGCGATGGTTAAGTTCACACATTCTGCTTTGGTGGCCTGGGATTCACCATTTCGGATCCCAGGTGTGGACCGACACACCACTTGTCAAGCCATGATGTGGTAGGCAACCCACGTATAAAGTAGAGGAAGATGGGCACAGATGTTAGCTCAAGGCCAGTCTTCCTCAGCAAAAAGGAGGAGGATTGGCGGCTGATGTTATCTCAGGGCTAAGCTTACTGAAAAAAAAAATTACTACAAAGCTATAGCAATCAAAAATAGAGTGGTACTGCATAAAGATATACATATAGACCAATGGAATAGAATTGAGAAGCCAGAAATAAACCCAAACATCTATGGCCAATTAATTTCTGACAAGGGTGCCAAGACCATTCAGTGGGGAAAGAGTAATATCTTCAATAGGTGGTGCTGGTACAACCTGATAACTACATGAAAAGAATGTAGTTCGATCCCTACCTAACACCGTACACAATAATTAATTCCAAATGGATAAACAGCCTAAATATCAGAGCTTAAATCATTAAACTCTTAGAAGAAAATATAGAGTAAATCTTCATGACCTCTGATGTGGCACTGGATTCTTAAATTTGACACCAAAAGGACAAGCGACAAAAGATAAAATCGATAAATTGGATTTCATAAAAATTAAAAAGTTTCGTGTACTAAAGATAGTATCAAGAGAGTGAAAAGTCAATCTACAGAATGGGAGAAAATACTTACAAATCATATATCTGATAAGGGTTGAGTATCCAGAATATATAAAGAATTCTTACAACTCAACATCAAAAAGACAAACAACTCAATTAAGAAATGGGCAAGGACTTGAACCAACATTTTCCCACGATATACAAATGACCAGCACTCAGAGAAAAGGTACAAACACCATTTGTTGTTAAGGAAATGTAAATCAAAAGTGCAATGAGATGTCACTTCATAACAACCAGAAAGGCTATAATCAAAAAGAAAGAAAGAAAGAAAAATCACAAATGATGGCAAAGATTTGGACAAATGGGAAGCCTTGTACATTGCTGGTGGGAATGTAAAATGGTGCAACCACTGAGCTAAAAAGTTTGGTGTTTCCTCAAAAACGTAAACATAGGATTACCATATGACCTAGAAGCTCTGCTCCTAGGTGTGTATCCAAGAGAAATGAAAATGTATGATCCACACAGAAATGTCTACACAAATATTTATAGCAGCATTAGTCATAATAGCCAAAAGGTGGGAAAAACCCAAATGTCTACCCACAGATAAATGGATAAATTGTAGTATAAGTATACAAAGGAATATTATTTACCTTTAAAAAGAATGAATATTGATACATGCCACAGCTTGGATGGACCTCAAAATCATTATGCTAAGTGAAAGAAGCCAGATACAACAGGTCAAATACCGCTTGATTCCTTTTATATGAAGTATACAGAACATGTAAATCCATAGAGACAGAAAGAAGATTATAGGCTGTCAGGGGGCGGGGCCGGGGGTGGGAGAGGGAGGAGGGAAAGTGATTCAGTACTCACTGTGTTGTGGACCTACAGCTTACCGGGTATGGTTGGATGTTCTTCTGGGTGATGAAAAAGTTTCAAAAGTAGGGAGGCGGGTAGTTGCACAATATTTTGAATGCACCAAATGCCACTGAGTTGTACTTTAAAATAGTTAACTATATGTTATGTGAATTTCACCTCCATTTTTAATAAAGGGTCATAGAGTTATGTTTAGTATAACTCCCTTTGAGTTTTAAAAAATACGCATACACACGAGAGAAAAATGTTAGACCATACTTGAACACATTAAAGATGATTGTCAGTGAGTGATGGGAAATCAGGTGATGATAATTGCTTCCTCTTCACTTAAATTATTTCAAAAATTTTCCAACAATGTTAGGAAATGGTTGCATGCTGAATTCTTTAGTATCTGGGAAAGAAATACTATAGTGATATTGACTAACAGATTTCCAAGAGCATGAGGAACATGCTTAAATTGTAGAGTTAAATGAGGACAAAAGAAAACTGTACTGTGTATATAACATGAGGGCAAGTATTTAAAATGCACTGCTCATGGTAACAGGCTCTCTGTTGGTGAGAGGAAAAGGAGTGGCATTTTCCCTTTCTGCTTTCCAAATTTTCTTAACAAATATTTATTACCATTACAATCAGAGAAGTGATTTTATTTTTAAAATGTCTACTACTGGGTAAGCTAGGTGAAAAAAGGTAGAGGTTTGATAAATGTACTTGGTTTGATAAACAGAATATTTACACTGGAATCATGGATTTTGATATGGAATATTCCTCATAAAAAAAAATTGTAAAATACAGAAAATGTACAGAGGGAAACTTAAATTACCAGGCCCTAACCTCTCAGATATGCTTAGTTGTTCTCTGAACAGGATTGGGCTTGGGCTGTTTAGAAACAACAGTCCTTCACTGCCATCGTAGCGAGATCATCAGCAGAGTTTGTTGAGCAAATGTGAGTCTATGATGTGCCAGGCCGGCTCCATCAGAAGTGTGGATCTCTAGTCGGAGAACAGAGAATCATGAAAGGATAATTACTGGTCTTTGGTTGCCTGGTAAGCTTTCTCACTTCACACGGTATCGGCAATGCAGTCATCTAAGCTTCCTCTGGGGACTCAGCCCTTTCCCAGTCTTAGTCCATGTGGTTTGGGTGGGACTGACTCCAGCCTACCCAAAGGAAATTGACCTAGGCTTGAGTCAATTAGTGAGTTCACTTCCTAGGGTCATAACGATTTGTTAATTTAGGCCAATAAAGGTCAAGTGAAGGACTTTTGTTAAAAACATGGCCAAGAGAGATGGACTGTATCACTCTGAGCCTTTGTAACTTAAAAAGAGATGTTAAAATTCCCCTAGGAAGGAAGCTGTGCTGATGAATGGGTTGCTACATGGATTTGGTAGATGGTGGCCATGCTTTCTTCTCATCTTGTGCATCCCTCTGCTATAGCCCTTCCCATGCTGTGCTCTGCTCACTGATGCTTCTGTCTCCTCCACCAGACAGACAGCTCTCTAAGGGAAGGAGACACATCTCCACTATGTTTGGTCATGGCACAGAGAAGGGCCCAAACGCACATCTGCTGAAGAAATCATCCTGATGGACTTAGCAACATGGAAATGAGGTATTGGTGGTTCCATCACTGGGGACTCAGGTTTCTGGGGCTCCAATACCTCTACTTGTCGATACCACAGCACACAGTCTCCACTATGTACCCTTGGGTTCCTGCTCTAGGCTGGAACAAGTGGTCCGCCCTGAGTCATCCACTATTTGTTCCGACGTGACCACTGCATGATTCTCACATAACCACCCAGAGGACATAATCAGGCAGCAGGAGTGGGGGCGGGGAAGCTTTCATAGATGGCCATCTAAGATGAAGCACCACACAACCACAGGGGGACTTGAGGTCACTGATCCCATCTGTACCTCCTTCCTCTCCTCAGGGCTAAAAGAAAGCAAGGAGGAAGCACCAGCCTCCCTGACCTGGGCAACCTTCCTGGAAAGATGCAGCCTCTCCTGCTCCTGCTGGCCTTTTTACTGTCCCCTGGGGCAGAGGCAGGTGAGTGACCATCCCCGCCCTCAGATGCCCAACCCCTCCCCCCAAACACAGTGGGCACAGATCTCCTGCCCCTTCTGCACATCCCTGATCCATCTATCATTCTGAATGCCAGCTCGTGTCCCACCTCAGAATCCCAAGTGTGACGCTGGATAAGCTACCAGCAGAAATGGCAGGGCAGGAGGCTGTTCTCAAGAACAGCCAGTGGGTGCTATTCCCTCCCTAGGCCCTACGTTTGCCATCTGCAAAGTGGAACTTAACTGGAAGTGCATGGCAGGGGGAGGGAAACTGGAAAAGAGAAAATAATCAATTCCCCTGCACAGGGCAGAGTGGGCCTGGCTTCCAGGTCTGGGATGACAGATGCTCCCCTCAGTGTCTGCTTAGGAGAGAAGTCTAGAGCTCTGCAGACCCCGGAGTTGGTGGGACCACTGTCCCCAGAGGACTGCTGGTGCCTTGCTCAGTCCCAAGGTCCCTCAGTCCCTTCTCCAGCTCTGCTTTTCCTCCCAGGCCTTTAGCAGCTCCCTTCTTTCCAGGATGGAGCCACTGTTTGCAGACCTGAACTTCTCTGCTTTCCAGAATCCCACAAGCACTGGCCCTACAAACTCTCCTTCAGGCCCATCGGGGGCCATTCCTTCATGCAGCCAACAAACAGTTTTTGGGCCCCCACTATGCGTCAGGCCATGGGAAACAGGCTATGACAACATCTAGGTCCCTAAACTTAAGTCCTGGCCACTGGAAACAGCATCATCCCAGACATCACAGGGCAACAGGGCCTTAGAAAGGCTCTTGAAACAAAGCAAAGTCAGGAGAGGAATTCTCAGGAGCCTCTAGACCGCACTGTCCCTAGGATGCATATGCTCACCTCCAATTATCTGTGGAGGACACATTCACAGGCCAAGCCTGCTCCTCCTCCTCCTTTCTAGAGGGAAAGCCCCACCCAAGCCCCTCTCAACTCCAGGCCATCTCGGGCTCCCAGATGCCCAGCAGTCCTGAGCATCAAGTTGACACATGTCTGGTGGACTCACTGGGTGCACACAAGTAGATAAGACTTTTCCTTCAGGGGAGATCATCGGGGGACATGAGGCCAGGCCCCACTCTTGTCCCTACATGGCATTCGTTCAATTTCTGGTTGAAGAGAAAAATCACAGGTGTGGCGGTGTCCTCGTGCGACAGGACTTTGTTCTGACGGCTGCTCACTGCTGGGGAAGGTGAGGGGCCAAAGACCATTAACACCTCCTGAGACCCCCACAGGGACCCCTGTTTCTGCCCAGGGTCTGCAGCCCAGGACAGCTCCCTCAGCTCCTGGTAACTCAAGGCCATGAGAGCTCATGAGAGGAGCCATCTGAGACCATGACTGGTGACTGAAAGTGAGAAATAGGACAGGCAAGCCTTGGGGTCAAAGGGTCAGAGGTGAGAGCTAGTGGCCCAGTTGAGAAGAGAGACCACACTGGCCAAATGAATCAGCTGTTGAGGATGAAACCATGCACTAGGGTCAAAAGGCAAACTCAGAGTCCTTTCACAATATTGCCTGAGGGCTGAGAAAGCACCCAGAATCCCCTCTCAGAGTCATCCTTTGCCCAATACTCCTGTTGTTTTGATTTCTCCACCTGCGGCCCTGCCCTGCCCCAGCTGTCACCTGCCCTTCATGGCTCCTGGACTGGATATCCTTTGACTCCAAGCCCCCACACACCCCCACCCTGCTTTCTGTGTAGCTCAATCAAGGTGACTCTGGGGGCCCACAACATCCAGAAGCAGGAGAGGACCCAGCAGATCATCTCTGTGAAGAAAGCCATCCCCCACCCAGACTATAAGCCTAAGAACCTCGCCAACGACATCATGTTACTAAAGGTAAGGGAACCTCTCGGCTGCTCTTGCTCTCCTGGGTCCAGATTGCTTCCCCTCCCACTGGGACCTGTCCCTTCTCTCCTTCCCATCCTGGCCACTTGGCTAGCCCCAGTAGCTCATGGGAGAGGGAAGTCAGTGCAGGCCCATCATGGTGTTCAGGCCCAGGAGGGCAGTGGCTGAGCTGGACTTTCTTGACTCTTCTCATCAGCTGGAGAGAGAGGCCAAGCTGACTGCAGCTGTGAGAACCCTCAGCCTGCCCTGGGGCACAGGCCAGGTGAGGCCTGGAGAGATGTGCCACGTGGCAGGCTGGGGGAGAGTCACCCCAAATGGCATAGCATCAGACACTCTGCAGGAGGTGGAGCTGACCGTGCAGCAGGACCGGTTGTGCGAATCCTACTTACGCAATTACAACAGTAACACTCAGCTGTGTGTGGGGGATCCGAAGCAAAAGAAGTCTTCCTTTAAGGTGAGACAGGGCATCTGCCTAGGTCAGCTTTGGGGAGAGGGGTGTTTTGGAACCTGTAGACGCAAGCAATAGGGACTCCTTCACCCCCTAGACTATGATGTTTCTCCTAGGAAGAGAAGAGGGGAGCAGCCAGACTGGTGAGTCACAGGCCTTCTGGGAGCCTACCAGGGGTCTGAGATGCATTTAAACAAGGTGGTCCATCTGGAAGGTGAATTTGCAACACTCTGCCCCACGCCGGGCACAGGTGTTAGAAAACTGCTCCCTGGGTGTGCAGCAGTCAAACCAGGTGGCTCCTCTGAGCTGGCTCCCATCTTGGTTAAATGGCTCACCCTCCACGCTGAGTGTCAGCCTCACCTGTGTGCTTCCATGTTCTTAAATGGTAGACCAAAGCAGAGTCCCACAGCGCCCTCATGGGGAGAGGATCTGGGACCTGGGGGAGGAGAAGGACAAGACCCCTGAGTGAAATGAAGCTGGGACAACATCCAGGATCAGGACTGGGCAGTGGAGGGGCCCACCAGGGCCTGCCCTGCCCTCTGATCTCCCACATGGAGGCCACCCAGGCGGCCTTCACTGACAGGGCGCTTGGGATGCATGTGGGCAGGACCCGGGGGAGCATGGACTCAGTCCTCCCCACTCTCTGTCCGCAGGGGGACTCCGGAGGCCCTCTCGTGTGTGAGAACGTGATCCAGGGCATTGTCTCCTGTGGACAAAACAACGGGAAACCTCCACGGGCCTTCACGAAAGTCTCGAGTTTCCTGCCCTGGATAAAGGAAACCATGAAAAACCTCTAACTCTGGGAATGAGCCAATCTTCTCTGGAGCTGATCCAGAAACACCCAGCAACTAAATAAATGTCTCTGAGCTGAGCAGGAAGGGCTGACTTCTTGTTTATTCACTGACCCTCATTCACAGGCACCTACTCTGTGCTTAGAAGGCCAAAGGCACAAAGATGATGTTTTCTGCTTCGTCCTCTTCCCTGTCCCACCACCACCTCCCCCAAACCTCAAGCACAGCTGTTCCCCAGCTCCTTCTGACCCACACCTTTCTCTAGGCATGCCCTTCTGCCAGGGCTGCAGCTGAGGACCATCAGGAGAAAACATGAACCTCTCTGGTCGTGGCTCAGGGTGAACTTCTTACCTCCTTCCCTGTGTTATATGGAAGAGAGGAAGGGGGATGACACCATAGGTCCTGGACACCAAACAGGCAAGCCTGAGGCTGCACCTCAACATCATAGCCACCCACACTGGGGAGGGCAGAGGCGACCTGAGCAGGACAGTTCTCTCACACAGCCAGGGAGCTGGTAAGGAGTCAGGGTGGGTCTCTGGAGAAGCTCCTCGTTCTCACCCAGCCTGAGTTTCCTCCCTGCCCTCCTGTGACCTTGGGGCCCAGCTTGGCCTCCAGTCTCCTGGCTGCCCCTTCTTCTCAATCCCTGCTTTCCACTGAGAGATCTCAATGTCCGCCAACTCCTGTCCCCTCCACATAAGCCTGATCTGAGTTGGCCCCTTCCTTCTAGCCCTCCTGCCAAGGACACCCAGAGCTCCGTGTGGTTCCAGCAGGGCCTCTCCCCTGAGATGGCAGCCCAGCTCATGCCTTAGCAGAGAGTGGAACAAGGACCAGGCTTGTGCTGGCAGAAGGCGGGGTCCATGGAGGACACAGCAGGCAGGCTGTCTCTCCAGAGCCCCTGCCCCATCTCTCACCTGGTACGGTCACCTCAACCCATCACATCCAGCCCAGTGTCCCCCAAAGTGCTCAGGGTGCATTGGCCACCTGGTCACTTGATAACCTGTGTCCCTTTCAGCCTGTCCCTCTTACTCACTGCTGGCCTCTAGGCTAAGACTCCTCACTGGCCACCTAGGGCTGTCTCAGCCTTTTGAGTTAGCCCTACGCTCTCTGCAGTAGGACTGGAAAGCACCCTTTTTCCATCAATAAACAAACACACCCTGATTGAGCTCCTAAGATCCCAGCACTGGGGATCCACAGTGGACGTAATACAGACTCTGTCATCTGATCCCGGGTGACACTGAAAGAGTGTTTCACCCAAATCATGTAACACTCTCTACCTCCTCACATGAGGCCACATGGCCTAGATCTCGTGGGAAATCCACAGGAATAAAGTACTTGTGTTGTGTTTCTATTGCTGGTCACAGTCCGTGTGAGCATGAGCACGTGTGACTCTAGAACAGGAGGCATGGGTTTTGGAAATGACATTAGTCATTTAGTTTCTAGGGGTGAAGTCACTGCACTCTGTCCACTGGAGCCTTGTCTTAACCTAGAGGAGAGGGCAGCCCGTAGGGAGGGAGAAGGGCATTGAGGGCAGCCTTACATTCCTTTCCCTTTAAAGTGGGAGGTAGTGGGGCTGGCCCCAGGGCCAAATGATTAAGTTTGCAAGCTCAGCTTCCTTAGCACAGGGTTTTGCCTGTGCGCCTCGTAGGGGCAGACATAGCACTGCTCATTAGGCCATGCTGAGGTGGCATCCCACATAGCACAACCAGAAGGACCACAACTATAATATACAACTAGGTACAGGGGGGCTTTGAGGGAAAGAAGAAGAAGAAGAAAAACATGATTAGTGACAGATATTAGCTCAGGTGCCAATCTTAAAAAAAAAAGTAGCAGGTAGGAATGTCATTGTAAGGATTCAGATCATGGGAAAAACTGTATTACATACTTGCCTGCAGGCAACTAGAGTCAGACTCTAAACACCCATCCAACTGGACTGGCCAGAAACATGATCCCTGTGGTTACTGGACCTCCTGCCTGCACTGAATCAAACCAGAATCATGGAGGTTCACATGGTCTGGAAAACTGGAGAAAGGCCTCTCCCCTTGGGGCCACTGTGGTGACTGCTGCATCCATAGTTTCCAGACCACCCTAATTTTCAACTTTAGGTTTTTGGCTTGGAACCCACACATAGAGTACGGGATCCTTTGCTGAATGAGGATCTCCCTGTCTTGGGCTCAACTCACAAAACGCCCCCAGCAGCCATCTCTCCAAGGGCTTTGCCGCTCGTATGGGGCACGACCTGGGAGCTGATCATACGTTCTAGCTCCGAGCTCCTGCTCCAAACACACACAGCACTACCCTCTCACCACAAGGAGTAAGTACTCTGGGGTCATGTAACCCTCACAGGCACGGCCTTTCCCACCTTGTTGTGCACAAGGCAGGCAGCAACACCATCTCTTCATGACTGCGGGCACTTTCACAAGCGCAGAGCAGTGAGGACACACGGCTTCTAATCTGGAGCTGAAAAAATATCCCTGCTTCTAATACATACTAAGAACCTGGATCCTAGATGGAAATAAACAAAAAGGAAAATGCTAAAAGCAAAACAAAAATAATATTCAAAAAATTAGCCCAGCACATGCATATTGAGTTTAGATATCACATTTACTTGAGGAAATGGTTCTGTGGTTTTGACACAAGTTTGAGGACCCTGCTGCAGGTATCCTTCCTCCTGTGAGAGATGAGGGAGAGACACAGTCCCAGGAGGGGGCAGTGGCTGACTGAAGAGACCACAGAGTTAGAACAGAGCCTGGACTGAGCCCAGGCGCCCTGACAGCCAGGCCAGCAAGAGCCCTCACATGTTGTCTAACCCCCGCCCCATGATGACTTCCTGGCATCCCTGAACAAGAGCTGAGCTTCTGCTCACACACCTCCCTGGAGACAAAACCTCTGGGCTGCTGTGCAGGCATTCTGTGACAAGGATTACAACACCTTGCTTGGTGAGCTGAAGACTGCTCAGGGGCACATTTGGATGGAGGTGGCTCAGCACCCTAATCATGCTGATTCCTTCAAATCTCCTTTGTCTGTGGAAGTGTCCCCTGCCCGACCCCTGCCTTTGAGGAAACAATCCTTCTGTTCCTCAAGTACCTCTGTAATGAAAATTTAAATACAAATAAATAAAAGATCTCTGGAATGACCTCAAGGAAATGCCTCTACTCACCCAAACGCACTCGCATCTCTCCTCCTTCCCTCCAGACTCATAAGAAGAGCTGGGTCCCAGGATGGCAGGGAGAGAACTGCCAGGCCAGCTCCTGGGGGAGAGAGGCCCAAAGGAATGTGAGATCTTGCTTATTTGTTTCAGAACGTGGCTGGGGATGGCTCTGCCTTCCTGCCCACCACCATACTTCAGCCACTTCCCCCTGTTATTTTCCTGTCTTACTATCCCGCACAACACTGCTTTTGTCCAACAAAAACTTTTCACCATAAAAGAAGTGCAGCCACTGGTTCCTTTTCGTCATAGGCCTATTGCTAGACTACATTCCTCATCCACAGATTCAGGCAAAGGAATCCACATGTAAGCATATAACAGTCAAACTGGGAAAAACCAAAGATAGGGACCTGCCGACTGGTGCAGCAGTTAAGTTCATGCACTCTCTTTTGGTGGCCCAGGGTTTGTGGATTTGGATCCCTGGCTAGGACCTACACACCGCTTATAAAGCCGTGCTATGGCAGGTGTCCCACAAATACAAAATGGAAGAGGACAGGCACAGACATTGTCTCAGGACTAATCTTCTTCAGGAAAAAAAAATGATAAAGAGACAATGCTGAAAGTAGACAGACAGGAAAGCAATATACCTTACTTTAAGAGAAACTCCAATAAGAGTAACAATGAGCTCTCATCAGAAAGGACACAAGTCAGAAGTCACTGGCATGACATTTCTAAATAGTTGAAAGGAAAAGGCAACCTATCTGAATTCTATGCTCAGTGAATATATTATTTAAAAATGAAGGCAAAGTAAAGACATTTCAGAAAAACAAATATAGGAGAATTTGTTGCCATCAGCCCCGCACTGCAGGAAGTACTAAAAGCAGTTCCTCAGGCTGAACGGAAATGATGCCCATTGTAGGCACGAAGGACAAAAGAGAAATAAACACATAAAATGTGACCAAATATAAAAGATTTTATATAAATTATTTCAAAGATTAATGACTATTAAGGCAAAAATGCTTTAGGATTTATGGAATATAGTAGCCAAATGTATGACAAAAATAACTCAAAGGGTGGGAGGGAGGATAAATGGAAATACATTACTCCAGTGTTCTTTCATGAAGTGGTATAACATTAATTCACAGTAGACTGTGGTATGTGAAGGAGGCATATTGCAATCCTAGTGTAACCACTAAAATATTATATACAGATCTAAGCAAAAGCCGATAAAGAAGAGAAAATGAGATATAACAAAAGAACGCAGGAAAAAAAGGACAAAAGAACAAAAAATCAACCACAGAAGTATAAATCAAATAGTAACATGATATTCTTCAATGTAACCCTATCAGTAGTTGCATTAAATGTAAGGAGATTAAACATTCCAACTAAAGGGCAGAGATTGTCAGTCTGGATAAAAACTGCAAGATCAATTTTGTGCTGTTTAGAGGACACACTCAAATATAAAGACATGGAAAGGATGAGAGTAAAATGATGGAAGAAAAAATAAAGACATATGCTGCAACACCAATCCAAAGAAAACAGCCTTGCCCATGGAGTGTGCTCTTTAATTTTAGAATTTTTGGCCACATATGAGATGAAATAGAGTGTCTTGGTAGAATTTTTATTTCCTTTTTTTTCCACATTTTATTTCCATTTCTCTTAATATGAGTGAGCTAAGACTTCATTATGTTTTAATTATATTTTACTGTGAACTGTCTTGTCTTTTGCCCATTCTTCTATCAGGTTCTGGATCTTTTTCTTCTGAATTTTCAGAGTTCTTTATATATTAGATAGATTAGCTCTTTAATTGTGGTATATGTTGCAATAGTTTTTCTAAATTTGTTGTCTGTATTGTGATTTTGCTGACAGTGCTTTTTGACAGACAAATTAAAAAAGTTTTTATTTGTATATTGGAGTTTATCAATCTTTTCTTTTAATGTTTCTGGATTTAGAGTCATTGCTGGAAAGGCTTTCCCCTTTCTAAGTTTATAAAGGAATTTACCCATGTGTATTTCTAGTGCATGCATGATATTATTTTTTATATTTGTATCTCATCTGTTTGGAGTTTCTGCTGGTGGTTTGTGTGAAATATGTCTCCAACTTAACCTCATAGCAAATCACTATCTAGTTGCTCCAGTATCATTTATTAAAAAGTCCATCATTTTCCCAATGATTAGAAATGCCCCCTTATGAAAAACTACATTTCCATATGGACTTGGGAATGTTTCTGGATTTTCTCTTCTGTTTGATTGGTCTCTCGGTCTGTTCATGAGGCAGGGCCTGTCTGTTTTCAGGAAAGAAGTTTTCTAAGGTATGCTTAATATCATTACGCTTAATATGTTTACTTATTTGATTAATCCCCACAGAGATTTATATAACATATCTCCCACATCCCCATGGTCCCCTATGTGGGTCCCCTCCTTGCTCCATGCAGGCTCTGCCATTCCACATCAGTAGCCCCTTCGTGCCAAAGCCCACCTCACCCTAATCAGCCTGCTCTGACAAATGCCACTGGCCTGACCTCCTGTCTGTCTCCCCACTTGAGCTCCCATACCACCTACTAGGCCAGCCCCCAGTGTGAACACCCTGCTCACCCCACTTGGGCATCCACTCCCTGCACTGGGCTGCCATCCTCACCTCACAGGTAGTCTGACACCCCAAGCTGTGCTGCCCAGTGCAGGGTGTCTGAGCCAACGTGAGGTGACGAGGGTGTCCACACAGGAGGGAGGCCTGGCATGAGCACCTTCCCCACCCCACACAGGCACGACTTGGACACCTCGCTCTAGTTCACTGTGGCTCCCCTGCCAGACTCACCATTGACATTGCGCTCTGTTTCTTTAACTAAGGTTCTATTGCTTTTTAAGAGAACTGGGATCAACATGTTTAGAACCAATAGTATTTTCTATTCCATGACTCAGTCCTCTTTTTCCATCATGGGGAGATAATCAAGAAAACTCGTTTAGAGAATGTTACCAGGATATCAGAAATGTCGTTCTCTGGACAGTGGTGTGAGAATATTGCTTTGACTACCTGGCATCCGTTCCCATTTCACATGGTATCAGTAAGTCATTGAGGAGAATAACTTTGGGGAGAATCAGCACTCTTCCATTCTCAGGACCCAGGCTTTGGAGAAAGCAGACTCTAGCCAGTCAAAGGCTGTGACCTGGGCTTAGACAGATCAGAGCCTCTGACCAACTCTACAGGCACCTAGAGCAGCGTGACACATTGTGCCTTGCTGGGACGGCCTCTGTGTATCTCCCATCCCACAGGCTCTTCCTAAAGGACTGCAACCCTCCTCCCCTCACAGGCGGTGTCTATGCCCTTTCCTATTTAATTGGGGCCAGGGATGCCTTTTGATGACCCCAAGAAGGGAAATAGGGTAGAATGGATGCAGTATGACTTCAAAGTCTAGGAAACAAAAAGAACACAGCTTCTGCCTGGCTCGCTCTTGGGAGGTGCTCACTCTGGGTAAGCCAAGCACCACATCGCGAGGAAGACCCGACAATCCCATGCACAGAGACTACTGGAGAAGCCCTCATGGGGAGGAAGTGACGTGCCAAGTGGACAGCCAGCACCAACCACTGGGCATGTGTGAGTGAGCATGCAGGTGATTCTGGCCACAGGGCATCAAGCCTCCCTTGACTCCAAGGGGAGCAATGGGGAGCTGTCCACACTAAAATCTGACCAAACGGCAGATTTGTGGGCAAAACCAATGTGGTTCGTTCTTTTAAACCAGTCGATCTTTAGTAAGTGGAACAAGCCATCTTCAGCAATACTCCCACTCCATCTGTAAATGCCTCTAACCATGGCTTACACCAGCGTTATCTGATCACTGATGGCTTTGGCTTTCCATCAGAAGCAAGGAATCTCATCTCAATGCCCCCAAGTCTCACACAGAAACGGGCTTCCCTTTGAGGCCAACAATTTTTCTGGTGACTTTGTAGGACTGAGCCCCAACTCTTCTTTTGTTACTAAAGTACTTGCTAATATAGATGTCTCATTTTCCCCATGAGATGCTTTGCCTTTAGAAGCCCAAAGTAATGCTTCCTTCCCTCAGCAAGGCTGAGAATCTCAGAATGCTCTTTGTAAGGCTGCCATTCTGGCTTTACTCTACCTAAATAGAAAGCAGGTAGGTGAAATTTCTGGTTCGTTTCCCAGAAACTCCTTGTAAAAGGAATAAGAAAAGGCCTTCCAATGTAAACCCGGGTTAAGTGAGAGGGGAGAAATATCCCAAGAGTGCCAGAAGGAATCCCATGTGGAGAAAAGTTTGTAATGGAAGGATATCCAGAAGGATTATTTCCTTAGTAACTTATGAGACGACTCCTTCTGAACTTGAACTTCCAGCATGAGACACAAGGAAGAAATGCCAAATGGTACTTTCCCACTTTGTTCTGTTGTAATTCCTATAGAAAGCAGAGCCCGAAGCAGAGATTATGGTGGGAACAATTTGGGAGGTGCAAGGCTGACAGTGATTGTGAGGAAAAAGGATTAGGTCAAGGAAATATGCAATGCAGTGAGATACGTGACATTGTCTCAGTTGGCCACTACTTCACAGCAAGCTGCTAAGAAGAAAAGGAAAGCTTCTCAGCAAGCTTAGTCAGCACATGGAACTTCTCCAGAACAATTGCAAAGTGTGTCACAGGAAGAGAAGAGCATTCAATGTCTGAAACAAATCTGAATTGAGTGCTTGCTAAGAGAGAGCTGCGTTTGTAAAGAACAGTGTCTCTGAACCAAGCAAGAGCAAATCTTGTATAGGATTCAGAAGGGTGAAATCCAGAAATTAGTGGGCTTTCAGCAGTGTGAATGTTTTGGCATTTGCTGTCTTGCATCTGTGGGACAATGGCCATTGGGATGAGGTTGTAGCCGGCTGGCTGATATGATCTGGCTCCTCAGTTGTCCCTCAGGGAACCAAGTTTCATGCCTCATAGCACTTACTCTTTTATTCAAGACCAAAAATGGAGGGGCAACTAGTAGAGATGGGGCATCAAGTGAGAGGAAGAAAGAGAGAGCGAGAGAGAGAGAAAGAGAAAGAGAGAGAAAGAGTGTGCCCAGCTGGTTTAGTCATGAAAGGAAAAGGGGTTTTATCAGTAAGTTAGAGATGACTGAGAGAGTCTGGTCCAGGCCAGTAAGGACTAAGGAACAAACTCTTCCTGGGGAGAGGGCCCAAAGGGGGTTATCCACAGGGAACAATATCCCAGAATAACTGGGAATATCAGTTCTTCCTTCTCAGTTTTTCTTGAAAATGAGCAGATCCCTTGAGCCCAAACTGCTATCCCCACACTGTATCCGACAGTTTCTGACTCTTGTTGCCCAACACCTGGAGCAGCCAAAGCTTTTTCCGTGTCCAGCTCAGTGAGGGACCATCACAATGACCTCTCTCTCTCCTGCACCCACTACTTAGCAGTGGTTTGCAGCTGTGCCCTCTCAGGGCAGGAGAGGAGCTCGGCCTCTGTGCCCTGATGATCTTCCCTGAACAAGGGAACCCAGGGCCCCAAATACAGGAACAACATGAGAATTAGAGCATCAGGCCCAGGGAAGGGGCATTAAAGGTAGAAAAAGAGCCGGCAGGGCTGCAAACCCTCCCCTTTGCAGCCCAGCCCTGCTCCCTCCCTCGGATCTACTCTTCATAATCTCCCCCTTGAATCTCCATACACTTCCTGAAAGGATCCACTTGGGGTCATTCTGGGACTCAAGCCTGCCCAAGGAAAAGAGCTGGGAGGACACCAGGATGGCACACTGTGTGCAAAGCAGCCAAGAGGGAAGGGCTTTCTCACAATCTTGCCCGAAGGATGGAAACTTTGATTATCTTACTAGATGAGGGGTTGGTTAAACGGTTTCTCAGATACCATTTATTAGATTAAGGAAATTTCTTTCTGTCTTGGTCTGATAACAGGTTATCTTTGTTATCATGAGTGGATTTTTTTTTTTATCAAATGCCTTTCTAAGTATTGAGATAATGATATGATTTTTTTCTTGGATCTGTTTGTGTGGCAAATTGCATTAGTCAATCTTTCTAAGTTTAAGTGACATCTGCACTCTTAGTGTAAACTTAACTTGCCTGTGATGCTTTAACCTTTCTATGTATTTTTGGACTAGTTTTGGGAGTTGATATTGTTAGGCTTTTTTGTCTTTGAATTGTGCATGAGGTTGACCTGTACGGTTCCTTTCTTTTCCTGTTATTTGTGCCAAGGCTATGCCAGCCTTATAAAACAAGATGGTAGCATTCCTTCTTTTTCTCTTTTCTGGAAGCATTTGTAGATTCAAAGTTTTCCTTCCTGAAATTTGGTAGAAATTAGCAGTGAAGCCGTCTAGGTCAGTTCCCTGTGTGGAAAATTTTTGGTGGCTGATGCAATTTCTTTGATAGCTACAGTATTACCTAAGGTGGCAATTCCTTCTTGAGAAGGTGTTAGGCAGTGATATTTCTATTTTGTCTAAAATTTAAAATGTGTTAGCATAAAGTTTTTCATAATATTCTTGGCTTATCTTTTAATGGTCTGCAGCTTTGTAAAAATATTCCCTTTTTAGTTCCCGATCTTAAATATTAGCACTTCCTCTCTTTCTTTCATGATTAGTTTCTCCAGAGGCTTGTCAATTTTATCAGCCTTTTCAAATAATTAGCATTTGTTTTATTAAATCCCTCTGTTGTATATTTACCTACTATTTCATTAACTTCTGCTACTTACTATTTCTTCCTCCTACTTCATTGAATTTATTTACTTATTAATTCCTAACTTCTGGGGATATATGATCACCCCAATAATTTTGGTTTTTTGTAATATATGAGTTTTAAGACCATAAGTTTTTCTCTGCCTGCTCTAGCTGCATGCTACAATTTTTAATAAGTACTGTTATTGCTATTATTCAACTCATAACATTCTATTTCTTTTTAAATTTTATTTTGACCTGTGGGTTATTTAAAAGTGTATTTCTTTTTTTCTAATATTATGAGGATTTTTCTAGTTACCATTTTATTGATTTCTAGCTTGATTATGTTGTGGCCAGAAAATATTCCAAAGATTTGCATTTTTAGAGTTTCTCAAGATTTGCTTTAGGGCCCAACATATGATCCATTTTGTCAAATGTTTTATGTATATTTTATAAATATCTTAATATTGGATGTGTGGGGGCCTGGAATTGGCCACCCCAAGAGATGTCTCTTTGGAATGAGGATTATTTCGGCTGGTTACTTTTAATACACTATGGACAGGAAAGCAACTGAAAAGTAGAATTTACTTACCCTTTTGTTAAGAGACATTTACATTTGTAAGGGAAATCTCCACTTGTAAAGTTGTCTCCCTCTCTGTACCAAGAAGAAGGGGGATCACCTTATCTCTAGAAACTCCTATCAATACAGAATGCAAGGACTTAAATCTACATAGTAGTCTTATTCCTGTTGTCTTATTCCTTATTGTGCTTGTCTGGTAACCTCCTGTAACTGACTCCCCACACCCCCAACATCATCCTTTGTCTTTAGCTGGATATGATATTTAAGGTGGGGGCTTCAGCCATTTTGGCAAGTTGCTCAGTTTGCCTGAGCCTCTCCCATGTATACATGTTATAAAGCTTTGCTTAATTTTCTCCTGTTATTCTGTCTCATGTGAATTTAATTTGTTCTCCGGCCAGATGAACCCAGAGAGGATAGAGGAAATGTCTTCCTCCCCTACAGTTGCAATGTTCTAAATATGCCGTTAGATCCAGTTGGTTCCTTGTTCTCTTTACATCGTCCATATCCTTATGGAATTCTTTTATGGTCTACTTGCTGTACTAATTCTTGAGGTGGTGATAGGTTTATTTATCTCCTTGGAGTTCTTTCAATTTTTGTTTTATAGATTTTCTGGCCATGTAATAGGTGCATTAAAATGTAAAATTATTTTGTCTTCCTGATGAATTGATCTGTTTATCGTTGTGAAAGGACCCTATTTCTCTTCACAGACACTTTAGATTTGAAGTCACTTTTGTCTGGTATTGATACACCTACAATGGCTTTCTACGGTTATTGTCAATAATGGTAGATCCATTTCCTTTCTCTTACTTTCAACTTTTTAGACCTGTCTATTGCACAGAGCACACATTTATGTTTGTTTTCACAGCTGCCTTGAGATTCTTTGAATGTAACTGGAGTATTCAGGATGCTTACATTTGACATAGTTATGGATATATTTGCTTTTAAGTCTACTCTGACTTTATGTTTTGCATTTCTCCCAACTATTCTATGGGTTTCGCCCCTCTTCTTTCTTACCTTTTCTTGCATGGGTTACTTTTTGCCTTTCCATTTTTCCCTTCTACTATTTGTAAGTTAGGCATTGCTTATAGTATTTTAGCAGTTACATAAAAGTACAGGATATCTCCACAACTTACCAAAGAATAAATTTAATCAGTAGGTTTACCCTTCCCCCTGAAAATGCAGGAAGCACAGAACTTTTAATCTCATTTTCCTTCTCCCAAAATTTTGGATTTTAATTCTACCCTGCTTTGTTAACACATTAAAAATTGTGATTATCATTTTACACAAAGAATGTTGATTTTTCTTTACTAGTGTCTAGTTACTAGGCTAGTTTTGTTTTTGCTGTATGGTACTCTAATAATTTCTTCAGATATTTCTTCCTCTCAAGAATCCTCTTTTCTGTTGTCTTCAATGTGCAAGCAAATCTACCCACTTCGTTTTTAATGTTGTTATTTTGTCAGGAATAATTACCCTGAGGAATTCAAGAGTGGGTTTGAAAGCATTTAACTGTTTTTCCAAATCATATTTTTTTCCCTTTTGTTATGTTAAGGAGATGCAACCAATCACCCTGAACCAGATGAAGCCTCACTAGGGGAGCTATGCCTATGACCTTGGCCTTATTTGAAGTGCTAAGATCAGTCCAGGAGGAGCTTAGACCTTATTAACCTGCAGTATGTGGAAACATGTTTTCCATCTGAGCCTTCACAAGTGAATACCCACCTCTCCGTTTTTTTTCTTTTGAGGAAGATTAGCCCTGTGCTAACATCTGCCACCAATCCTCCTCTTTTTGCTGAGGAAGACTGGCCCTTAGCTAACATCCGTGCCCATCTTCCTCTACTTTATATGTGGGATGCCTGCCACAGCATGGCTTGACAAATGGTGCATAGGTGTACACCCAGGATCCCAACCGGCAAACCCCAGGCTGCCAAAGCAGAACGTGCAAACTTAACTGCTGCACCACCGGGCCTGCCTCATCCACCTCTCCCCTTTGAAACTCCCATTCTCCAACTGAATTAAACGTCTCTGCTTCCCTTTCTTTGGGGATGCCATGACTCCAGAAATGATTCCTCATGGTCTCCCATTTGCTGCAAATACACCTTACTGTGTGAGTCAACTCCTTCTGGTGGAGAGTCTGATTTCACTTGCCAGGAGGAAATCCACTTTGGTTTCGGGTAACAATTTCATTTTTTAATTTGGAAATTCTATCTAGTTCTTTGTCCAATCAGTAATGACACATCATTAAGTTTGTATTATAATATGTGAAAGATAATTCCAAAATCTCAAGCACACGGTTGCTGATCTGTTTGTAATAAGAGTTACTTCTGCTGGCGCTCGACGGGGCCACGTTTTCATGTATTCTTGGGCATTTTGATTATGTACAGCTTGGTACTTTTGAAAAGATTTTGCATTAGTGGTGGGTAGGGGCCGAGGGTGGCAGGCTTCCCAAGGCCTGGAATAAGGGGACCTTGTTCAGAGAGGATTTGCAATGGCTTCTGCCTGGCCCAGGAGGCACTTCTCTTCTAAACCACCTGGAAATCAAGACCACTGCTGGAGAGTCAATGAGAACCTGGGCTGTAAATCTTCAGGAAGGCTGTCCCTGGTCACAGCTTCTCAGAATCCGGTTGTTTTTCCCTCTTCTCCATTTTCCTGCATTGTTCAGTACCAAGGCTATCTTCTCTGTCTAGGGTAGATTTACTTCTGCTCACTGTTATGCTAAGGGACGGCCTGTGGGGCCCCAGATTAACATGAGGACAGTTTCTTACTTGAGTCTCCATATTGGTTGGACCCAGGGCCTTCACTTTTATCCCTCTTTCCCCAAGAAATCACCAAAACCGAAGGCCCAATTATTTAGATGGCAAATACCTTCAGGGCAAAACCAGCTTGAGTTGTCTTGACTTCTGCTTAACATCTGGGTTTGAGAATTAAATCCAAAATTTAACCTGACAGTCCCCTGCTGTCTTGCCAGTTTGTCAATGCTTTGAAAAGGTTTCCTCCCCCTGTTTTTTCCCTTAAAATTTTTTCATTCAGAGGTTTGGTCAAAATAACCCGGCCTGCTATCACTAAAGATGGAAGTCAGGGTGTTACTTTTGTATTTATTCAACCAACCTTGATTCAGTGTCTCTTGTGAAGGGCACAATTAGAACTATTTTACCTTGACAATGCCCTATCATTTTGCCAGTTATTCTTTACCTCACAAAATCACAGAAAATAGTTCAACGACTATATTGTCGTAGACTCTTGCAACTATATGAAAAGATAGTTTAACCTCAGTGAGCAATCTTCAAATTCATCCCAGGTTGGTTTTCTTCAGAGGAGGATTCCTACATAAAGCTAATCCAATCTGGTGTGCAAATTCTTTCCTGACTTTGGGATCCTATCCTCTTCCTGAATTTCAAAAATCCCCTTTTCTGGATTAGGGGCAATCTTGTACCACTTAGAAAAATCTATGAGTATGCAAAGGCTCCATTCTCTA
Source organism: Equus quagga (assembly GCF_021613505.1). Lineage (NCBI taxonomy): Eukaryota > Metazoa > Chordata > Mammalia > Perissodactyla > Equidae > Equus > Equus quagga. The sequence goes on from NC_060268.1 coordinate 23,474,922, forward strand.
ATGCACATCCAACAAGATGAAGGACTGTCAGGAACTGGGACCGGATGTCTGCCCCGACCTGGAGATCAGATGGCAGCCCCACTCAGAGACCAGCAGTTTCCCCCACCTGGAGACCAATCCCCTACATAATCAGCTTGTAGTCTTTGTTCTGTAAGATGATTCTTTTGGATGTTAGTCCTCCATCTTCCCTCTTGCTAGCAAGCTGTAATAAAGGAATCCTTTCTCTTCCACCACTTTGCCTCCTGACTATGGGCATGTCTTGCAGTCAGCAGAGGACCCTCCCTTGGCCGGTAACAAAATGACACAATAACTTTGCTACTGGGACTCTACCCTGTAAACAGTGTGAAACACAACACACACCAATATGCACACACTCACACGTTCACACGTCTCTACAACAAACTTTGAGCATAAAGATGCTCATCGCAATATTATTTAAAATTGCCAAAAATGAGAAACAACCTAAGTAACAAAGTGGAAAGCATTAACTATGGTATATCCATATAATGGAGTATGATATAAACATAAATATGATTTTTGGGAACCTTACAGAAAAGCAGGCTAAAAACCTTAATTGGCTATTTACATCCTCTCACACCCAAAAGAGAAAAGTATTAAAACGTCAAGTTAACACTTTAGCCTATTGGACTGGCAACAATTTAAAAAAAAGACAACACTCTGTTTGGGCATAGGTGAGGAGAAACTGCCATAGAAATTTCTTGATATTGAGTACATAAATTGGTACTATCCTTTTAGATAGCAATTTGCTAATGTGTACAATAAGTTAAAAAAATGCAAGTATGCTTTGAACTAGCAAACCCAGTTTATGTACTT
>NC_060268.1:23485755-23531290 GCF_021613505.1 Equus quagga
AAAAAAAATGTAGAAATATAGGTATCCCCAGATAAACAAAAGCTAAGGCAATTCATCATTAGTAGACCTGCCCCACAAGAGATGCTAAAGGGAGTCCTTCAGGCTGAAACAAGGGCATTAGATGGCAACTTGAGTCCAAATGGTAAAAAGAACTACAAAGATAAATATAAAAGCTAGCATTAGTCTATTTTGGGTTTTTAGCTCTTCCTTTTGTTTTCTATATGATTTAAAATACATAAATGCATAATAATAAATACTTATCAAATAATAAATGCATCAAGCAATAATTGTAAAACTTATGGGCACACATGTATAAAGATGGAATATGTGACATTAACAACATAAAAGGGAGTGGAACTGAAGAGGAGTTAATAAATGTATTAAAAATTGTGCAGGGTAGAAGATCACTTGTGTTTCTGTATACCAGCAATGAACAATACAAAAAGGAAACTAAGAAAACAATTCCATTTACAATAGCATCTAAAAGAATAAAATACTTAGGAATAAATTTATCCAAGGAGGTTAACAAATCATACATTGAAAACTACAAAACATTGCTGAAAAACATTGAAGACAGAATAATTAAATAGAAAGACATCCCATGTTCATGGATTGGAAGACATACAGTGTTAAGATGGCAATACTATTCAAAGCCATCTACAGACTCAATGCCATCTCTATCAAAATTCCGAAGGCCATTTTTGCTGAACTGGAAAAGCCAATTCTAAACTTCATATGGAATTGCAGGGGGCCCCAAATAGCCAAAACAAAATTGGCAAAGGAAAACAAAGTTGGAGGACGCATACTTCTTAGTTTCCAAAGTTACTACAAAGCTGAAGCTGGCCAGGTGGTAGAGTGAGTAAGTTCTCACATTCTGCTTCGGTAGCCTGGGGTTCACTGGTTCGGATCCCAGGTGCAGACCTACACACCGCTTGTCAAGCCATGATGTGGTAGGCATCCCATGTATAAAGTAGAGGAAGATGGGCACAGCTGTTAGTTCAAGGCCAGTCTTCCTCAGCAAAAAGGAGGAGGATTGGCGGCAGGTGTTAGCTCAGGGCTAACCTTCCTCAAAAAAAAAGGAAATTTACTACAAAGCTACAGCAATTGAAAACAGTGTGGTACTGCATAAGAATACACATATAGACCAATGGAATAGAATTGAGAACCCAGAAATAAACCTGAAAATCTTTGACCAATTGATTTTTGACAAGGATGCCAAGACCATTCAGTAGGGAAAGAATAATATCTTCAATAAATGGTGCTGGTACAACCTGATAACTACATGAAAAGAATGTAGTTCGATCCCTACCTAACTCCATACCCAATAATTAATTCAAAATGGATCGACAGCCTAAATATAAGGGCTTAAACCATAAAATTCTTAGAAAAAAACTTAGAGTAAATCTTCATGACCTCTGATTTGGTACTGGATTGTTAGATTTGACACCAAAAGCACAAGCAGCAAAAGGTAAAATACATCAGTTGGATTTCATAAAAATTAAAAAATTTTGTGTACTAAAGATAGTATCAAGAAAGTGAAAAGACAATCTACAGAATGGGAGAAAATGTTTATAAATCAGGTTTCTGATAAAGGTTTAGTATCCAGAATATAGAAAGAATTCTTACAACTCAACAACAAAAAGACAAACAATTAAGAAATGGGCAAAGGTCTTGAACCAACATTTTCCCAACATATACAAATGACCAGCAAACAGAGGAAAAGATACAAACATCATTAATTATTAAGTAAATGTAAATCAAAACCACAGTGAGATATCACTTCATAACAACCTGAATGGCTATAATCAAAAAGAAAGTAAGAAAAATCACAAGTGTTGGCAAAGATGTGGACAAATGGGAACCCTTGTACATTGCTGGTGGAAATGTAAAATGGTGCAACCACTGAGGTAAAAACTTTGATGGTTCCTCAAAAATGTAAACATAGGATTACCATATGACCTAGAAGTGCCACTCCTAGGTGTGTATCCAAGAGAAATGAAAACATATGATCCACACAGAAACGTCAACACAAATATTTATAGCAGCATTAGTCACAATAACCAAAAGATGGGAAAAACCCAAATGTCTACCCACAAATGAATGGGTAAATTGTAGTCTATGTATACAAAGTAATATTGTTTACCTTTAAAAAGAATGAATATTCATACATGCCACAGCTTGGATGGACCTCAAAATCATTACAATAAGTGAAAGAAGCCAGATACAACAGGTCAAATACCACTTGATTCTTTTTATGTGAAGTATCCAGAATATGTAAATCCATAGAGATAGAAAGAAGATTATAGGCTGTCAGGGGGCAGGGCCAGGGTTTGGAGAGGGAGGAGGGAAAGTGACTCGGTACTCACTGTGCTGTGGACCTACAGCTTACCGGGTATGGTTGGTTGTTCTTCTGGGTGATGAAAAAGTTTCAAAAGTAGGGAGAGGTGGTAGTTGCACAATATTTTGAATGCACTAAATGCTACTGAGTTGTACTTTCAAATAGTTAACTGTATGTTATGTGAATTTCTCTTCCATTTTCAATAAAGGGTCATAGATTTATGTTTAGTATAACTCCCTTTGAATTTTAAAAACTACGGATATACATGAGAGAAAAATATGTTACATCTTACTTCAAGACATTATAGATGATTATCAATGAGTGATGGCAAATCAGGTAACGTTAATTGTTTCCTCTTCGCTTAAATTATTTTTAAAATTTTCCAACAATGTTAGGAAATAGTTGCATGTTGAATTCTTTAGTATCTGGGAAAGAAACACTATAGTGATATTGACTATCAGATTTTTTAAGAGCATGAGGAAGATGCTTAAATTGTAGAGTTAAATGAGGACAAAAGACAACTGTATTGTATATATAATATGATCCCAAGTATTTAAAATCCACTGCTCATGGTAACAGGCTCTCTGTGAGAGAGAGGAAAATGAGTGGCATTGTTCCTTTCTCTTTCCAAATTTTCTTAACGAACATTTATTAACACTATAATCAGAAAGGTGGTTTTATTTTTAAAATATCTACTACTGGGTAAGCTAGGTGCAAAAAGGTAGAGGTTTGATAAGTGTACTTGGTTTGATTTGGAGAATATTTACATTGGAATTATGTATTATGATACACAATATTCCTCGTAGAAAAATTTAAAGTACAGAAAATATAAAGAGAGAAACTTAAATCACCAGGCCCTAATCTCTCAGATATGCTTGGTTGTTCTCTGAACAGGATTGGGCTTGGGCTGTTTGGAAACAACAGTCCTTCATTTCCATCATAGCGAGATCATCGGCAGAGTTTGTTGAGCAAATGTGAGTCTATTATATGCCAGGTTATATAAATCCAAAATTTAGTCCCCTGAACTTCCTTTGGGGAATCAGCCCTTTTCCAGTCTTAGTCCATGTGGTTTGGGTGGGACTGACTCCAGCCTACCCAAAGGAAATTGACCTAGGCTTGAGTCAATTAGTGAGTTCAATTCCTAGGGTAATAAGGATTTGTTAATTTAGGCCAATAAAGGTCAAGTGCAGGACTTGTATTAAAAACATGGCCAAGAGAGATGGACTCTATCACTCTGAGCATTTGTAACTTAAAAAGAGACGCTAAAAATCCCATAGGAAGGAAGCTGTGATGATGAATGGGTTGCTACATGGATTTGGTAGATGGTGGCCGTGCTTTCTTCTCATCTTGTGCATCCCTCTACTACGGCTCTTCCCATGCTGTGCTCTGATGACTGATGTTTCTGTCTCCTCCACAAGACAGACAGCTCTCTAAGGGAAGGAGACACATCTCCACTATGTTTGGTCATAGCACAGAGAAGGGCCCAAACACACATCTGCTGAAGAAATCCTGATGGACTTAGCAACATAGAAATGAGGTATTGGTGGTTCTATCACTGGGGACTCAGGTTTCTGGGGCTCCAGTACCTCTACTTGTCGGTACCACAGCACACGGTCTCCACTTTGTACCCTTGGGTTCCTGCTCTAGGCTGGATCAAGTGATCCACCCTGAGTCATCCACTGTGGGTTCTCATGTGGTCACTGCATGATTCTCACACCACCACCCAGAGGATGTCATCAGGCAGAAGGAGTAGGGGCGGGGAAGGTTTCATAGAAAGCCGTCTCTGATGAAGCCCCACACACCACAGAGGGCCTTGAGGGCACTGATCCCATCTGTACATCCTTCCTCTCCTCGGGGCTAAAAGAGCAAGGAGGAAGCACCAGCCTCCCTGACCTGGGCAACCTTCCTGGAAAGATGCAGCCTCTCCTGCTCCTGCTGGCCTTTTTACTGTCCTCTGGGGCAGAGGCAGGTGAGTGACCACCCCCACCCTCAGATGCCCAACCCCTCCCCCCAAACACAGTGGGCACAGGTCTCCTGCCCCTTCTGCACATCCCTGATCCATCTATCCACCAGCAACATTCTGAATCCCAGCTCCCATCCCAACTCAGAATCCCATGTATGACGCTGGATAAATTACCAGCAGGAACCGCAGGGCAGAAGGCTGTTCTCAAGAACAGCCAGTGGGTGCTATTCCCTCCCTAGGCCCTACGTTTGCCATCTGCAAAGTGGAACTTAACTGGAAGTGCATGGCAGAGGGAGGGAAACTGGAAAAGAGAAAATAATCAATTCCCCTGCACAGGGCAGAGTGGGCCTGGCTTCCAGGTCTGGGATGACACAGATGCTCCCCTCAGCGTCTGCTTAGGAGAGAAGTCTGGAGCTCGGCAGACCCCGGAGTTGGTGGGACCACTGTCCCCAGAGGACTGCTGATGCCTTGCTCAGTCCCAAGGCCCTTCAGTCCCTTCTCCAACTCTGCTTTTCTTCCCAGGTCTTTAGCAGCTCCCTTCTTTCCAGGATGGAGCCGCTGTTTGCAGACCTGAACTTCTCTGCTTTCCAGAATCCCACAAGCACTGGCCCTACAAACTCTCCTTCAGGCCCATCGGGGGCCATTCCTTCATGCAGCCAACAAACAGCTTTTAGGCCCCCACTATGCGTCAGGCCATGGGAAACAGGCTATGACAACATCTAGATCCCTAAACTTAAGTCCTGGCCACTGGAAACAGCATCATCCCAGACATCACAGGACAACAGGGCCTTAGAAAGGCTCTTGAAACAAAGCAAAGTCAGGAGAGCAATTCTCAGGAGCCTCTAGACCTCACTGTCCCTAGGACGCATATGCTCACCTCCAATTATCTGTGGAGGACAGATTCACAGGCCAAGCCTGCTCCTCCTCCTTTTCCTAGAGGGAAAGCCCCACCCCAGCCCCTCTCAACTCCAGGCCATCTCGGGCTCCCAGATGCCCAGCAGTCCTGAGCCGTCAAGGTGACACATGCCTGGTGGACTCACTGGGTGTGCACAAGTAAACAAGACTTTTCCTTCAGGGGAGATCATCGGGGGACATGAGGCCTGGCCCCACTCTCGACCCTACATGGCATTGGTTCAATTTCTGTTTGAAGAGATACTGCACAGTTGTGGTGGTGTCCTCGTGCGACACGACATCGTTCTGACGGCAGCTCACTGCTGGGGAAGGTGAGGGGCCGCAGGAAACTGACACCTCCTAAGACCGCTACAGGGACACCTGTCCTCTGCCCAAGGGCTGCAGCCCAGTGGAGCTCCCCTGGTTCCTGATTACTCAAGGCCATGAGAGCTCATGAGAGGAGACATCTGAGAGCATGACTGGGTGATGGAAAGTGAGAATAGAACAGGTAAGCTTGGGAGTCAGAGGGTCAGAGGTGAGAGCAAGTGGCCAAGTTGAGCAGAGAGACCACACTGGCCAAATGAAGCAGCTGGAGAGGATGAAAGCATGCATTAGTGTCAAAATGCAAACTCAGAGTATTTTCACAATATTACTTGAGGGCTAGAGAAAGCATCCAGGAAACCTAACCTCAATGTCATTGAGAAGCACAGGGGACAATCACTCAGTTCCCAGTCCTCCACTTATGTCTATTTCCCCTAGCTGCAGCCCTGCCCTGCCCCATGTCACCCTCCCTTCATGGCTCCAGGGCTAGATCTCTTTTGATTCCATGCACCCCATCACCTCACTCTACTTTCTATGCAGATTAATGAATGTCACCCTTGGGGCCCACAACATCCGGAAGCAGGAGAAGACCCAGCAAGTCATCACTGTGAGACAAGCCATACGCCACCCAGACTATAATCCTAAGAACTTCTCCAATGACATCATGTTACTAAAGGTAGGGAGCCTCCCCACTGCTCTTGCTGTCCTGGGTCCAGATGGCTTCCCCTCCCACTGGGACCTGTCCCTCCACTCCTTCTCATCCAGGCCTCCTGACTAGTCCCAGTGGCTCAGGGGAGAGGGAAGTCAGTGCAGCCCCATCGCGCTGTCCAGGCCCAGGAGGCCAGTGGCTGAGCTGGAATTTCTTGCCTCTTCTCATCAGCTGGAGAGAAGGGCCAAGCTGTCTGCAGCTGTGTGGCCCCTCAGCCTGCCCAGGGGCAAGACCCAGGTGAGGCCCGGAGAGGTGTGCAGTGTGGCCGGCTGGGGGCAACTTGCCCCGAAGGGCAGGTTCCCAGACACACTGCAGGAGGTGGAACTGACTGTGCAGCAGGATGAGGTGTGCGAATCCTACTTCCGCAATTATTACAACAGTACCACTCAGCTGTGTGTAGGGGACCCGAAGGTTAAGAAGTCTTCCTTTCAGGTGAGACTGGGTGTCCGCCTAGCTTGGCTGTGGGGAGATGGGTGTTTTGGGTCCTACAGATCCAAGCAGTGGGGACTCCTTCACTCCCCAGACTCTGATCTTTCTCCCAAGAAGAGAAGGGGGGAGCAGCCAGAGTGGGGAGTCACAGGCCTTCTGGGAACCTACCAGGGGCCTGAGATGCACCCAGACATGATGTTCCATCCGGAAGATGAATTTGCAACACTCTGCCCCACGCCGGGCACAGGTGTTAGAAAACTGCTCCCTGGGTGTGCAGCAGTCAAACCAGGTGGCTCCTCAGAGCTGGCTCCCATCTTGGTTAAATGGCTTACCTTCCGTGCTGAGTGTCATCCTCACCTGCCTGCTTTCCTGTCCTTAAACGTTAGACCAAAGCACAGTCCCACAGTGCCCTCATGGAAGAGGATGTGGGAGCTGGAGGAGAAGAGGGAGCTGCCCCCTGAGTGAAATGAAGTCGTGACAATGTCCAGGGTCAGGACTGGGCAGCTGAGGGGCCCACAGGGGCCTGGCCAGGTGGCCTTCACTGAGAGGGCACTTGCGATGCAGGTGGGCAGCACCAGGGTGAGCACGGCCTCAGTCCTCCCCACTCTATGTCCACAGGGCGACTCTGGGGGCCCTCTCATCTGTGAGAACGGTCTCCAGGGCATTGTCTCCTATGGACTGGATAATGGGAGTCCTCCACGGGCCTTCACCAAAGTCTCCAGTTTCCTGCCCTGGATAAAGAAAACCATGAAAAGCCTCTAACTGTGGGAACCAGCCCACCAGCTCTGGAGCTGATCCAGAAACACCCCAGCCACTAAATAAATGTCTCTTAGCTGAGTGGGAAGGGCTGGTTTCTTGTTTATTCACTGACCCTCATTCACAGGCACCTCCTCTGTCCTTAGAAGGCCAATGGCACAAATTTGTTGTTTTCTGATTCTTCCTCTTCCCTCTCCGTACACCACCTCTCCCAAACCTCATGCAAAGCTGTTTCCCACCTCTTCTGACCCACACCTTTCTCTGGGCCTGCCCTTCCACCAGGGCTGCAGCTGAGCACCATGAGGAGAAAACATGAACCTCTCTGGTCCTGGGGCTCAGGGTGAACTTCTTGCCTCCTTCCCTGTGTTATATGGCAGAGAGGAAGGGGGATGACACCATGGGTCCTGAACACCAAACAGGCAAGCTTGAGGCTGAAGCTCAACGGCATAGCCCCCATACTGGGAAGGGGAGGGGCTGCCTGAGAGGAGATTTCTCTCCCACAGCCAGAGAGCAGGTGTGGAGTGGGGGTGGGTCTCTGGAGAAGCTCCTCGTTCTCACCCAGCCTGAGTTTCCTCCCTGCCCTCCTGTGACCTTGGGGCCCAGCTTGCCCTCCAGTCTCCTGGCTGCCCCTTCTTCTCCATCCCTGCTTTCCACTGAGAGTTCTCAGAGTCCACCAACTCCTGTCCCCTCCAGAAACCCTGATCTGAGCTGGCCCCTTCCTTCTAGCCATCCTGCCTAGGACACCCAGAGCTCCATGTGGTTCCGGCAGGGCCTCTCCCCTGAGATGGCAGCCCAGCTCATGCCCTGGCAGAGAGTGACACAAGGGCCAGGCTTGTGCTGGCAACAGGCAGGGTCCATGGAGGACACAGCAGGCAGGCTGTCTCTCCAGAGCCCCTGCCCCATCTCTCACCTGGCACGGTCAGCTCAACCCATCACATCCAGCCCAGTGTTCCCCGAAGTGCTCAGGATGCATTGGCCACCTGGGCACTTGACAGCCAGAGTCCCTTTCAGCCTGTCCCTCTTACTCACTGCTGGCCTCTAGGCTAAGACTCCTCACTGGCCACCTAGTCTGTCTCAGCCTTTTGAGTTAGCCCTACGCTCTCTGCAGTAGGACGGGAAAGCACCATTTTGCCATCAATAAACAAACACACCCTGACTGAGCTCCTAAGTGCCCAGCACTGGGGATCCACAATGGACCTTATACAGACTCTGTCATCTGAACCCGAGAGACATTGACAATGAGAGTTTCACCCAAATCATGTAACACTCTCTACCTCCTCACATGAGCCCACATGGCCTAGATCGCCGTGGGAAATCCACAGGAACAAAGCACTTGTGTTCTGTTTCTATTGCTGGTCACAGTCCGTGTGAGCGTGAGCACGAGTGACTCTAGAACAGCAGGTCGTGGGATTTGGAAATGACCTCAGTCATTTAGTTTCTAGGGGTGAAGTCACCACCCTCTGTCCACTGGAGCATCAACTTCACCACCTAGAGAAGAGGGCAGCCCGAAGGGAGGGAGAAGGGCAGCGAGGCCAGCCTTACTTCATTTGCCTATAAGTAGCAGGTAGGAGTGTCATTGCACAGATTAAGATGGTAGGAAAAACTGTATTACGTAGTTGCTGGAAGGCAACTAGAGTCAGACTCTAAACTCACATACAACTGGACTGGCAGGAAACCTGATCCCTGTGGTTACTGTACCTCCTGCCTGCGCAGAATCAAACCAGAATCAGAGAGGTTCACATGGTCTGGAAAACTGAAGAAAGGCCTCTCTTCTTAGGGCCACCGTGGTTACTGCTGCATCCACAGTTTCCAGACCACCCAGATTTTTCGACTTGAAGAGGTTTTTGGTTTGGAACCCACATAGAGAGTATGGGATCCTTTGCTGAATGAGGATCTCCCTGTGTTGGGCTCAGCTCAGGAAACACTCCCAGCAGCCATCTCTCCAAGGGCTTGCTGCTCATATGGGGCACGACCTGGGAGCTGAGCATACGTTCCAGCTCTGAGCTACTGCTCCAAACACACACAGCACTACCCTCTCACCACAAGGGTACGTACTCTGGGATCATGTAACCCACATAGGCACGGCCTTTCCCACCTTGTTGTGCACAAACCAGGCAACAACACCATCTCTTCATGACTGCGGACACTTTCACAAGCACAGAGCAGTGAGGACACGCAGCTTCTGATCTGGGGCTGAAAAAATATCCCTGCGTCTAAGACATACTACGAACCTGGCACCTTTATGGAAAAGACAAAAAGGAAAATGTCTAAAGCAAAACAAAAACAATATCTGAAAGACTGCCCTGCCACATGCATGTTTAGTTTCACTGTAATATGTACTTTGAGGAAATGGTTCTGTGGTTTGGATACAAGTTTGAGGACCCTGCTGCGGGTCTTCCTCCTGTGAGAGATGAGGGAGGGACACAGTCCCAGGAGGGGGCAGTGGCCGACTGAAGGCACCACAAAGTTAGAACAGAGCCTGGACTGAGCCCAGGAACCCTGACAGCCAGGCCAGCAAGAGCCCTGACATGTTGTCTAACCCCTGCCCCGTGATGACTTCCTGGCATCCCTGAACAAGAGCTGAGCTTCTGCTCAGACCCCTCCCTGGAGAGGAAACCTCTGGGCTGCTGTGGAGCCATTCTGTGACAAGGATTCCAACACCTCGCTTGGTGAGCTGAAGTCTGCTCAGGGGCACATTTGGATGGGGGTGGGTGAGCCCCCTAATCATGCTGATTCCTTCAAATCTCCTTTGTCTGTGGAAGTGTCCTCTGCCCCACCCCTGTCTTTGAGGAAATGATCCTTTTATTCCTCAAAAAACTGTGTAACGAAAATTTAAGTATAAAAATAAACAAAATGTCTCTGGAATGACCTCAAGGAAATGCCTCTACTCACCCAAACCTGCTCCCATCTACCCTCCATTCCTCCAGACCCACAAGAAGAGCCGGCTCCCAGGATGGCAGGAAGAGAACCGCCAGGCCAGCTCCTGGGGGAGAGAGGCCCAAAGGAATGTGAGATCTTGCTAATTTCTTTTGGGAACGTGTCTTGGGATGGCTCTGCCTTCCTGCCCACCACCGTACTTCTGCCGGTTCCCGCTTTGTGGACTTACAGAACTCACAGGGTTGATTTCCTGTCTTGTTATCCCACACAGCACTGCTTTTGTCCGACAAACACATTTCACCATAAAAGAAGTGCAGCCACTGGTTCCTTTTCATCATAGGCCTATTGCTAGACAACATTCCTCATCCACAGATTCAGGAAGCTCAGTGAACCTCGGGGAGGGCAAAGGAATCCACATGTAAGCATATAACAGTCAAACTGGTAGAAACCAAAGATAGGGGCCCGCCCAGCAGTGCAGTGGTTCAGTTTGTGCACTCCGCTTCGGTGGCCCTGAGTTTGCTGGTTTGGATCCCAGGCGTGGACCTACACACCACTCATGAATCCACGCTGTGGCAGGCATCCCACAGACAAAAAACAGAGAAGGATGGACACAGATGTCAAGTCAGGCCCAATCTTCTTCAGAAAAAAAAGAAAACAAAGATGAAGACAAAAGGCTGAAAGTGGACAGAGAGAAAAGCAATATACATTGCTTTAAGAGAAACAACAATAAGAGTAACAATAAGCTCTCATCAGAAATGATGGAAGTCTGAACATGTTGAAAAATGAAGGCAAAGTAAAGACATTTTCAGGAAAACAAAGTGATGAGAATTTGCTGCCATCGGACCTGCACTGCAAGAAAGACTAAAAGCAGTTCCTCAGGCTGAAGGGAAATGATCCCCATCGTAGGCAGGAAGGACAAAAGAGAAATAAAAGTGTAAATGTGATGAAATATAAAAGACTTTGTATACATTTCTTTCAAAGATTAATGACTATTAAGGCAAAAATGTTTTAGGATTTATGGAATATAGTAGCAAATTGTATGACAAAAATAACTCAAAGGGTGGGAGGAAGCATAAATGGAAATATTTTATTGCAATTATCTTATATGAAGTGGTATAACATTAATTCAAAGTAGACTGTGATGTGTGAAAGAGCCATATTGCAATCCTACAAAACACACTAAAATACTATATAGAGATGTAACCAAAAGCCGATAAAGAAGACGAAAAGAGACACAACAAAAGAAGGCAGGAAAAGAGGGACACAGGAACAAAAAATTTATCACACAAATAGAAATCAAATAGCAATGTGATATTCTTCAACCTAACCCTATCAGTGGTTGCATTAAATGTAAGCAGATTAAACACTCCAACTAAAGGGCAGAGATTGTCAGTCTGGATAAAAACTGCAAGACCAATTTTGTGCTGTTTAGAGGACACACTCAAATATAAAGACGTGGATAGGATGAGAGTAAAATTATGGAAGAAAAAATAAAGACATGTCCTGCAACACCAATCCAAAGAAAACAGCCTTGCCCATGGAGTGTGCTCTTTAATTTTAGAATTTTTGGCCACCTATGAGATAAAATAGAGTGTCTTCGTAGAATTATTATTTGACTTTTTCCCATATTTTATTTCCATTTCTCTTAATCTGAGTGAACTAAGACTTCATTATGTTTTAATTATATTTTACCGTGAACTGTCTTGTCTTTTGCCCATTCTTCTATCAGGTCTTAGTCTTTTTCTTTTGAATTTTCAGATTTCTTTATATATTAGATAGATTAGCTCTTTAATTTGGTATATGTTGCATTAGTTTTTTTCCAAGTTTGCTGTCTGTATTTTGCATTTGCTTACACTGCTTTTCGACATACAAATTAAAAAAGTTTTTATTTATATATCAAAGTTTATTTATCAATCTTTTCTTTCAATGTTTCTAGATTTAGAGTCATTGCTAGAAAGGCTTTGCCCTTTCTAAGTTTATAAAGAAATTTACCCATGTTTATTTCTAGTGTATGTATGGTATTATTTTGTATATTTGAATCTCTTATCTATTTGGAGTTTATTCTGGTGGTATACGTGAAATGTGACTCCAACTTCATCTCTTAGAAAATCACTGTCTACTTGATCCAATATCATTTGTTAAAAAGTCCGTCATTTCCCCAATGATCTGAAATGCCCCCTTATGAAAAATTACATTTCCATATGTACTTGGGAATGTTTCTGGATTTTCTGTTCTGTCTGATTGGTCTCTGTCTTTCCATGAGTCAGAGCCACACTGTTTTCAGGAAAGAAGTTTTATAAGATGTTTTTAATATCTGACAAGGTTAATCCTCTCCATTACTAGTCCTTTTTCTTTTTGTCACAATTTTCCTAGCTAATCTTCCTTGCTTATTTTCCAGGTAAATTTAGAAATGTCTAGAACTTGTGCAACATTAGGAAAAAGATTTTATATTTTCATAGGAATCACATTAAATGTATATATTACTTTGGGAAGAAATTCTACCTTTTTGATTTAGATCCATCCTAACTGAGAACTAAGCCTAGCTTTCTATAACTCAGGTATATTTTTGTGTTTTTAGGAGTATTTAAAAGTTTTCCTCGAACATAATTTTCACAATTCGGGTTAAGCTTTTCCTAGCATCCTGGTTTTTTGGTTGCTACTAACAGATTTTCTTTTCAGTTATATCTTCAAACTGATGGTTGTTTGTATATGAGAAAGCTATGGATTTCATCCTAATTTAAAAAGAATCTCAAGCTTACAGAGAAGCTGCAAGTACAATACAAAGAACTTTTGTTTTCTTGAGCCATTAGAGAGTAAAGTCACTGACAGGGCTCTCTGTCACTTCCCAAATACTTTAGTGTGTGATTCCTACAAACAAGGACACTCTTCTATAACCACAATCCAGGCATCAAACCCAGGAAACTAACACTGATACCATCAATACCATCCAATCTTTAGACATCTAATCATTTGCCCTACTATGTTTACTAATTGGATTAATCCACACAGAGATTTCTATAACAAATCTCCCACATCCCCATCGTCCCCTATGTGGGTCCCCTCCTTGCTCTATGCAGGCACTGACACTTCACATCAGCAGCCTCTTCGTGCCAAAGCCCACCTCACCCTAATCAGCCTGCTCTGACAAATTGCAACAGCCTGCCCTCTGTAGAGGCCCCTGTCTCCTCACTTGAGCTCCAATACCACCTACTAGGCCAGCCCCTAGTGTGAACACCCTGCTCACCCCACTTCGGCATCCACTCCCTGCACTGGGCTGCCATCCTCACCTCACAGGTAGTCTGACACCCCAAGCTGTGCTGCCCAGTGCAGGGTGTCTGAGCCAATGTGAGGTGAGGAGGGTGTCCACATAGTAGAGAGGCCTGACGTGAGCACCTTCTCCACCCCACAATGCCACGACTTGGACACCTCGATCTGGTCCACTGTGGCTCCCCTACCACAGTCACCACTGAGATTGTGCTCTGTTTCTTTAACTAAGGTTCTATTGCTTTTTAAGAGGATTGGGATCAACCTGTTTAGAACCAACAGTATTTTCAATTCCATGACTCACCCCTCTTTTTCTATCATGGGGAGATAATCAACATAACTCATTTGGAGAATGGTACCAGGATATCAGAAATGTCCTTCTCTGGGCAGTGGTGTGAGAATACTGCTTTGCCTCCCTGGCATCTGTTCCCATTTCATGAGGTATCAGTAATTCATTAAGGAGGATAGCTTTGGGGAGAATCAACACTCTTCCATTCTCAGGACCCAGGATTTGGAGAAAGCAGACTCCAGCCAGTCAAAGGCTGTGACCTGGGCTTAGACAGATCAGAGCCTCTGACCAACTCTACAGGCACCTAGAGTAGCATGACAGATTATGCTTTGCTGGGACAGCCTCTGTATATCTCCCATCCCACAGGCTCTTCTTACAAGACTGCAACACTCCTCCCACTCACAGGCAGGGTCTATGCCCTTTCCTATTTAACTGGGGCCAGGGATGCCTTTTGATTGCCCCAAGCAGTGAAATAGGGTAGAATGAATGCATTATGACATCAAAGTCTAGGAAATAAAAAGAAGACGTCTTCTGCCTGGCTCGCCTTTGGGAGACACTCAATCTGGGGAAGCCAAGCATCACATTGCGAGGAAGATTTGATAATCCCATGAACAGAGACTACTTGAGAGGCCCTCATGTAGAGGAAGGGACGTGCCGAGCAGACAGCCAGCACCAACCACTGGGCACATGTGAGCGAGCCTTCAAGTTTCTGAAGGTTTCAAATTCTGGCCTCCAGGCTTCAAGCCTCGCCTGACTCCAGGGGGTGCAAAGGGGAGCTGTCGACACTAAAACCTAACCAAAATGCAGATTTGTGGGCAAAATCAGTGTGGTTTGTTCTTTTAAACCACTCAATCTTTAGTAACTGGAACAAGCCCTCTTCAGCAATACTCCCACTCCATGTGTAAATGCCTCTAACCATGGCTTACACCAGCATTATCTGATCACTGATGGCTTTGGCTTTCTATCAGAAGCAAGGAATCTCATCTCAATGCCCCCAAGTCTCATCCAGAAAGGGGCTTCCATAATGATCATCCTCAATAATGACGTCCAAAGAGAGCCAAGGAAATGAAGATAGCATTGGATCTATCATCACAGGTTGCTGGGGCTCAGGGACCTGCTACTGGTTGATCAACATCCCCAACCATCCTGAGAGCAGCCAGCAGTTCCTGCTTTCTGTGAGTATGGTCAGCACTGAGACAACAGGTACGAGTGCTTGTGTGGTGACTGATAAGCTCTTGCTCCATTCAGGCCCGAGGACTTGATCAGACAGCAGTGTGAGGCATTCAGAGGGAATCTTATGTGATAAAGGCCACAACACTGAGGAGACACTTGGAGTTAGATGACAAGGAGGAAGCATCAGCAGCTGTGACCTGGGCAGCCTTCCTGGGGACATGTGGCCACTGCCGCTCCTGGTGGCGTGTCTTCTGTCCCACAGGGGAGAGTCAGGTGAGTGACTATCCCCAGTAACAGAGGCCCAGCATCATCCTGCACTGGCTCAGCCCTGCTCAGACGCTGCACTCAGACACAGCCTAGTGCTGGTCGATCCAAGGAACTTTCTGAACTCCAGGTCCAAACTCCCTCAAACACCAGCAAAGCTGCTGCATAATGAAAACTCAGCAGGAATGGCAGGGCGGAACGCTGTTCCCCACAAGGGCCAGTGGGTGCTGTTCCTCCCCAGGCCCTACCCTTGTCATCTGGAAAGCGGGTTCTTTTACAAAGGCCTCTGGAAGGAGGCTGGAAGATGGGAATGAGAAACAATTAATTCCCCAGGAAAGGGCAGCTTGAAGAAAGCGGCTGGCTTCTGAAATCAAAATAGGGCCCACAAGCTTTCTAACTCAGTGACCTAAAAATCTATCCTCCAAATCCACTCCCTTCTCCAAACTTTGTCACTCTCATGCCACCCAGGAAAGAAGCTAAGGACTCAGTTGATCCCAGAGCTGGCGGCATCCCAGTTCCCTTAACACTGATGTTCAGCTGGATCACTCTCAAGGTCTCTCTGGTAATTTTTCAGTCAATGGGCACAGCAGCTTTAGCAGCTCCATCTTGCCTGCTGCTCAGAACCCCACCAGGACTATCCCAACCTACCCTCCTCAGAGGCTAACTGGGAGCCATTCCTTTGGGCAGAAAAGACATTTACTGGGTACCTACGACCTGTCAGGCTCAAGCAGATGCAAAGCAAACACAGCCCAGCATCTTGAGCTCATGTTCTGAATATTACAGACCAGCAGCCCAGTGAGGTCTGGAAAAGAAGAGCAGGGAGAGGACCCAGAGAACGTCAGGGAAATGATTTTCCAGGATTCAGCAGGCCTCCATCATTTGTTCCAAACACCATTCCTGTCTGCCACATATGAGACTACAGCAGGAATTAAGGACGAAGGCTGCTCTTCTCTTTGTCAAAGAGAGAATTTGAGTCTGGAGGGTCACTAGGCAAGCCAGGTTTGGCACCGCAGGAACCTGCAGGGCCCCCTTCTTGGTTGCTTCTGTCTACTACAGACCCCACTATCTGCCACCCCAACTCCTTCCCACCCTGCTCTCCTTTGTCCCATCTCCCTGGTCGAGCCTGTGACTGCATGAGCACAGCAAGCAGAGTAGAATTCTTCTTTCAGGGAAAATCATCTGAGGCTATGAGGCTAATACTTATTCTTGTCCGAATCTGGCATTTCTCTGATCCAGACTCCAGAGAAAAGACAAAACTGTGAGAGTTTCCTCGTGTGTAAGGACTTTGTGCTGACAGCAGCCGCTCGTTGCTGAGGAAGGTGAGGAGAAGCATGTGGCCCCACCCTTCTGGCGACCCTTCACAGAGAACTGCCTTCTCAGGGGCTGCAGACCTGGACCACCTAGGAACAATGAAGAACCCTTCAAAGGACAGGCAAGCTTTGGGGAGAAAGGAACAGGTCAGTGCAAGGGGCCGGTGGAAGAGACGGGCTGGTCAAAGGCGGCATCGGGAGGAGGCTGAGGTTATGCTCCGAAGCCCAGAGTGCACAGGGGAGAAATTCACAGTTTTGCTTAGACACAGGCAAGCTCTGCATCTGACTGAGCACCCAGACATTGATCAGGAGCCTCCACTCAGTATGGAATGCCAAGAAGCAGAGGACACAGGGATGCTCAGCCCCAGGGCCTCACCCCTGTAATTCCTCCTCAGTCCAGTCCTGCCATGTCCCAAGCCGTCCTGCCTCCTTCATGGCTCCTGGGGTGTATCCCCTGTGACTGCACATCCCACTCTGCTCTGTGCAGCTTAACCCACTTCTCCCTGAGGCTCCACAACATCCAGGAGCAGGAAAGGACCCAGCAGGTCATCCCTGTGAGAGGAGCCATCCCCCACCCAGACTACAAGCTTAAGACTACAAACCTAAGAATTTCTCCAAGGACATTGTGTCACTAAGGTAGGGCTCATTCTCCAATGCTTCTTGCACACTTTAATCCTGAGGTTGTGCATCCCCCACGACCTCATTCCTGTCCCTCCTTCCCAGTATGACCCTTTCACTTGTCTCAGGGCTGTGGAGAAGGCAACCCCATGACAGTCCCTGGAGTCTTTGTGAATTCCTTTCCTCTGCCCTGAACTTGAAGAGGACAGCCAACCTGACTGCCTCTATGAGCCCCCTCAGGCTGCCCAGGAGGAGAGAGCTGGCAAAGCCAGGGACGATGTGCAGTGTGGCTGACTGGGAGCGCCTTAGTGGGAAGACTCCCTCAGCCATAAAACTGCGAGAGGTAGAGCTTGATATCCAAAGGGATGAGCAACGCATCTCTCACTACAAAGACCATTACAACACCGTCACCCAGATATGCGTGGGGGACCCAACAAAGAGAAACACTCTTTTTAAGGTGAGATCCCCAGCACTGTCCACGCCCAGCCTGGGGTACAGCCAAGCTTGAGAAGATCTGGGACAGAGGGAACTAGCTATATCCTTATGTACTCAGCCTTGTCACCAAGTCAGTCTGGTGTCCTGTCACCCTGCAGGGATAGGAGCCTATCACACAGCCGCTTATAGGCAAAATCTACCTGGAGGAGGAGAAGAAGGGAATTGTCAGGGCCAGGCTGGGGCTCCAGAAGCAAAGAGGGCACAAAGGCTTTCCTGGCCCACATCTCACTCCCAGTCCCCAAACAGAGACCACTTAAGCTCAGGGCATAAGGGAGGGGAGGAGCAGGAGAAGGCCCAGCCCAGCCCCTCCTCCCCTGCCCACAGAGGGAGCCCAGTGGCTCCCTTGTGTGAAAGAAGGTGGCTCAGGACATTGTCTCTTTTGGAAAAAAGAAGGGGAAACCTCCACCTGTCCACACCAGGACTTCGAGCTTTCTACCCTGGGGAAAACTGCCTCCAGGATTGATCCATCTGTCTTCTCTGGGGCAGAAGCCAGAAATGCACTGGGTAGAGGAGGATGGAGGGGAGGCTGCCAGGGACTCACTAACCTTCCATCTTTAGAGTGGAAATCATTAATTCTTTCTTTATTCACCAACATGTCCTCTAGCCTATATTAGATTGAATAAATTTGTCAACAGTCTCTGAATCTTGTCTATAAGAATGGATTGAGAAAAGTAAACTCATTTTTAAAATATCCACCTTAGAGAAGGCTGGACTAGAAAGAAGTAGTCTCCTCAACATTTGCCATTGATGAGTGTGCTTCAACTATAGGAAAAAGTTTACTGGCTAGAAAAGTAACACATGTTCATAGTAGAAAGACAGTTAAAGGAAGAACAGACAAATAAGAAGGCTAAAATTCCCAAGAATTTCACCACTCCGAGATCATCATCATTAGTGCTTAAGCACGTTGGTGTCCCCTCTTTTTCTGTGCCTTCATAACCTTCCATTGATTTAACAGAATTGGCATTGGGCTGTTTAGAATTCATAATCTCTTCTTTTCCAATACTCCCTCATCTGTCATCATTCTGGAGAGGATGTTGGGATAACCTGTTGGCAAATACTTCTGTTAGGCCCAGGCACATCAGAACCATGATTCACTGAACCCGGGACAGAGAGTACTTAATGGATAGTAATTATTAGGATGATCGGCATCCATTTCCCCATCATCTGTCACCAGTAACCAGAATTTCTCAAGGGCAACTCCCTCCTCAGAAAATAGATGCTCTGACTGGGGAGGAACAATCCCCCGCTCAGGTCCAGGGGTGCTCAATGACTCAAGAATAAACCATTTAGGCATTCAATTCTGATGGACTCAATGATGGTTTGTTTTGGTCCCATGAATATCAAGTCCAGGATTTTATTCAAGACTGTGGGATAAAGGAAGCTCTCTTTGTCACAGAATATTTACATTTAAAGAGGGGATTCTAAATATTCCAAAATACAAGGCTGGACTTGTGGTCAGAGAGGCAGTGATGTTACCTCTCTCGGGGGGTCTGTGTGTGTCCAGCTCTACATGCCCCTCAGGCAGGTCCAGACTATCTCCCACCACCAAGCAGACCCCCACCACAGCCCCTACTGTCCTACTCTCTAACCACAGATTCTCAGTCTACTCAAGGTGATCGCCATCTTCTCAAGGGCAGGAGCCATCTGACTCATTTCCTTGGAGCAAGCTTCCTAAATAGCTATTCATGAATTCATCAGTATGGAAAAAGAGCCAAGAGCTGAGAAATGGAGACAATCTAGATTCAGTCACCGAGGGGCTTCTGGGGTCCAGCTCCTCTGCTGGCTGCAGCACAGGCTTCACATTCTTGTTCTTTCTTCTTGATTTCACCTTGTGACTCAGCACTGGGAGTGCAAGTGTGGTTGGTGACAATGCTACTGTCACCTACCCCAAGCCAGAGAACTTCAACAAACCACCTTGCAGATGACACACAAAAACCAGAAGAGCACCGGTGTAGGAGGTCTGTGAGGTCTTGAGCCACCACTCCTGCCTTGCCCTTGCGGACTGTGTGTCTGGAAAGAAGTAACACCAGCAGCTGTGACTTCGGCAGACCTTCAGGAAAGATGCAGCCACTCCTGCTTTTGTTAGTGTTTCTTCTGCCTCCTGAGGCTGGGACAGGTGAGTGACCATCCCCATTCCAGAAACCCCAGCCTATCTCACAAAACCCTCTGGACTCCTCAGCCTTCTGCCCAGTATAGTCAGGGATTTTCTTCGGTTGGAACCCAAGAACTTTTTAGATGCCAGCCTCTAGCCCAAACCTACACTAACAAGTCTGATGCTGCATGGACACTCAAAAAGGATGGCAGGAAGGAAGGCTGTTCACTAGAAGGTTTAGTGTGTAAGCCTCTCGCTTATCACCTGGGAAGTGGGTTGTTCATAGAAAGGCATTTGGCAGAGGATGGGAAGCTACAAATGACAAGTAGTTAAAATCCTTCACTCCAACCCAAGAAAGGCCGGCTCAGAAAAATCGGGTGTGGTAATAAGAGTTGTCCTGGATCCAGCTTAAGATTCAGTTTCATTTCCTGGAAACTTCACCCCCTCAGCCCTGCCAAGGAGAGAAGCCCAGGGAGCAGCTGATCTCTGAAGCCGCTGGATCACTGCATGCAGGGTGCCCCATTGCCATGGCTCTGCCGTGGTCCTGGGCAGCACATTTTCAGCCCCACCTCCCCCTGCTGTCTCAGGCCTTTGGCTGCTCCACACAGTGTCCCCTGTCCAAGCCAATGGCCTTCAATCCCACCAGCACGATCCCCACCAAACCTCAGCAGAAAGCTAAGTAAAGGACATTTATTCATGCAGCCACAAAAGGCTTACTGAGATCCTAGGACGGGTTAGACCCTCGGATATGAGGATCGTAGAAAATCCAGCACCATAAGCTCACGGACAGATTATTAGAAACGGGCACCAGTTGAGACATTAGCAGAGGCTCAGCAGGCTTGGGAGACTCACTGAGACAGAAGGCGTAGCAGAAACCTGTCCACGATCCGCTGGGCTCCACCATCATGAAGACAGCTCTGATCTCCTCCATGCATGGTCTGAAGTAGGACAGGGACAACAAGCACTGTCCTCCCTTTTCTAACAGGAGGTTCTGTGGCTTCACATTCAGAAAAGGTTATTCTCCTACTAGGAGAACCTGGGAGGACTCTCCCTGGTGGCAGCAGGTCACTATAGACCCCACCCTCAATCACCACCTTCCAGAGACTTCCCTCCTGACCACACCCATTCCCAGAAAGCCCATCTTCGAGTCTTTTCTTTCAGAGGACATCATCGGAGGACATGAGGCCAAGCCCCACTCCCGCCCCTACATGGCGTTTGTTCAGTTTCTGCGGGGGAACAAAATGAAGAGGTGTGGCGGTGTCCTCGTGCAAGAGGACTTTGTTCTGACTGCTGCTCACTGCCGGGGAAGGTGAGGGGCTGCAGACAACTGACACCTCCTGAGACCCCTACAGGGACCTCTGCCCAGGTGCTGCAGCCCAGGGGAGCTCTCCTGGATCCCGGTAACTCAGGGCCATGACAGGTCTTGAGAGGAGCCATCTGAGAGCAAGGCTGGGTGATGGAAAGTGAGAAATAGGAGAGGTAAGCTTTGGGGTCAGAGGGTCTGAAGTGAGAGCAAGTGGCTGAGTTGAGAAGAGAGACCACACTGGCCAAATGAAGCAGCTGTGGAGGATAAAAGCATGCATTAGGTTCAAAATGTAAACTCAGAGTATTTTCCCAATATTACTCGAGGGCTAGAGAAAGCATCCAGGAAACGTACCCTCAATGTCATTGAGAAGCACAGGGGACACAGTCACTCAGTGCCCAGTCCTCCACTTGTTTCGATTTTCACTGACTGCAGCCCTGCCCTACAGCCTGTCACCCGCCCTTTATGGCTCCAGGGTTCGATCTCTTTTGATTCCATGCACCCCACCACCTCACTCTACTTTCTACACAGATTAATCAGTGTCATTCTTGGAGCCCACAACATCCGGAAGCAGGAGAAGACCCAGCAAGTCATCACTGTGAGACAAGCCATCTGCCACCCAGACTATAAACGTAAGGAGTTCTCCAATGACATCATGTTACTAAAGGTAAGGGAACCTCCCTGCTGCTCTTGCTGTCCTGGGTCCAGATTGCTTCCCCTCCCATGGGACCTGTCCTTTCCCTGCTTCCCATCCTGTCTGCCTGACTATTCCCGGTGGCTCAGGAGAGAGGGAAGTCAGTGCAGCCCCATCGCACTGTCCGGGCCCAGGAGGCCAGTGGCTGAGCTGGACTTTCTTGACTCTTCTCATCAGCTGGAGAGAGAGGCCAAGCTGACTGCAGCTGTGAGGACCCTCAGCCTGCCCTGGGGCACAGCCCAGGTGAGGCCCGGAGAGCTGTGCAGTGTGGCCGGCTGGGGGAGAGTCACCCCAAATGGCAGAGGGTCAAACACTCTGCAGGAGGTGGAGCTGACCGTGCAGCAGGACCGGTTGTGCGAATCCTACTTACGCAATTACAACAGTAACACTCAGTTGTGCGTGGGGGACCCAAAGGAAGAGAAGTCTTCCTTTAAGGTGAGACAGGGCATCTGCCTAGGTCAGCTTTGGGGAGAGGGGTGTTTCGGGACCTGGAGACCCATGCAATAGGGACTCCTTCACCCCCTAGACTCTGATCTTTCATCTGGGAAGAGAAGAGGGGAGCAGCCAGAGTGGGGAGTCACAGGCCTTCTGGGAACCTACCAGGGGCCTGAGATGCACCCAGACATGATGTTCCATCCGGAAGGTGAATTTGCAACACTCTGCCCCACGCCGGGCACAGGTGTTAGAAAACTGCTCCCTGGGTGTGCAGCAGTCAAACCAGGTGGCTCCTCAGAGCTGGCTCCCATCTTGGTTAAATGGCTCACCCTCCATGTTGAGTGTCAGCCTCACCTGCCTGCTTCCATGTCCTTAAATGGTAGAGCAAATAACAGTCCCACAGCGCCCTCATGGGAGAGGATCTGGGACCTGGGGGAGGAGAGGGAGCCACCCCCTGAGTGAAATGAAGCTGGGACAATGTCCAGAGTCTGCACTGGGCAGCTGAGGGGCCCACAGGGACCTGCTCTGCTCTCTGATCTCCCACATGGAGGCCACCCAGGCGGCCTTCACTGAGAGGGCGTTTGGGATGCAGGTGGGCAGGACCCGCGAAGCAGAGGCTCAGTCCTCCCTGCTCTCTCTCTACAGGGGGACTCCGGGGGCCCTCTTGTGTGTGAGAATGTGATCCAAGGCCTTGTCTCCTATGGACGAAGAGACGGGACTCCTCCACAGGCCTTCACGAAAGTCTCGAGTTTCCTGCCCTGGATAAAGGAAACCATGAAAAAGCTCTAAATCTGGGAACCAGCCAATCTTCTCTGGAGCTGATCCAGAAACACCCAGAAACTAAATAAATGTCTCTGAGCTGAGCAGGAAGGGCTGGATTCTTGTTTATTCACTGACCCTCATTCACAGGCACCTACTCTGTGCTTAGAAGGCCAGTGACACAAATCTGCTGTTTCCTGCTTCCTCCTCCCACAACCACCTCCCCCAAACCTCAAGCAAAGCTGTTCCCCAGCTCCTTCTGACCCACACCTTTCTCTGGATCTGCCCTTCTGCCAGGGCTGCAGCTGAGCACCATCAGGAGAAAACATGAACCTCTCTGGTCCTGGGGCTCAGGGTGAACTTCTTACCTCCTTCCCTGTGTTATACAGCAGAGAGGAAGGGAGATGACACCATGGGTCCCGGACACCAAGCCGGCAAGCCTGGGGCTGAAGCTCAATTGCTTAGCCACCCACAACGGGGAGAGGAGAGGCTGCCTGAGTAGGAGCTTTGTCCCCTACAGCCAGGGAGCTGATGCAGAGTCAGGGTGGGTCTCTGGAGAAGCTCCTCGTTCTCACCCAGCCTGAGTTTCCTCCCTGCCCTCCTGTAATCTTGGGGTCCAGCTTGGCCTCCAGTCTCCTGGCTGCCCCTTCTTCTCCATCCCTGCTTTCCACTGAGAGTTCTCAGAGTCCACCAGCTCCTGTCCCCTTCAGACAAGCCTTATCTGAGCTGGCCCCTTCCTTCTAGCCCTCCTGCCTAAGATACCCAGAGCTCCCTGTGGTTCCATCAGGGTTTCTCCCCTGAGATGCCAGCCCAACTCATGCCCTGTTGGAAAGGGGCAAAAGAGACCAGGCCTGTGCTGGCAACAGGTGTGGTCCATGGAAGACACAGCAGGCAGGCTGTCTCTCCAAAACCCCTGCCCCATCTCTCACCTAGCAAGGCCAGCTCAACTCCTCACATCCAGCCCAGTGTCCCCCGAAGTGGTCAGAGTGCATTGGTCACCTGGTGACTCAATATCCTGAGTCCCTTTCAGCCTGTCCCTCTTACTCACTGCTGGCCTCTAGGCTAAGACTCCTCACTGGCCACCTAGTCTGTCTCAGCCTTTTGCAGTTAGCCCTGTCTGCAGTAGGATTGTAAAGTACAATTTTTCCATCAACAAACAAACACACATTGAGTGAGCTCATAAGGGCCCAGCACTAGGATCCACAGTGGACCTAATACAGCCTCTGTCATCTGAACCTGGGTGACAGTGACAGAGTGTTTCACCCAAATCATGTAACCCTTTCTCCCTCCTCACATGAGTGCACATGGCCTAGATCTCGTGGGAAATCCACAGGAATAAAGTACTTGCCTTCTGTTTCTATTGCTGGTCACAGTCCGTGTGAGCGTGAGCACGTGTGACTCTAGAACAGCAGGTGTGGGATTTGGAAATGACAGCAGTCCTTTAGTTTCTAGGGGTGAAGTCACCTCACTCTGTCCACTGGAGCCTCGTCTTCACCTAGAGGAGAGGGCAGCGCGATGGGAGGGAGAAGGGCATTGAGGGCAGCCTTACATTTCTTTCCCTTTAAAGTGGGAGGTAGGAGGGCTGGCCCCAGGGCCAAATGGTTAAGTTCGCAGGCTCAGCTTCCCCAGCACAGGGTTTTGCCTGTGCGCCTTGTGGGTGCAGACATAGCACTGCTCATTAGGCCATGCTGAGGTGGCATCCCACATAGCACAACCAGACGGACCACAACTATAATATACAACTAGGTACAGGGGGGCTTCGAGGGAAAGAAGAAGAAGAAGAAAAAAAACATGATTAGTGACAGATGTTTGCTCAGGTGCCAATCTTAAAAAAAGAATAGTAGCAGGTAGGAATGTCATTGTACTGATAAGATGACATTCATGAGATTCAGATGGTAGGAAAAACTGTGTTACATATTTTCTTGCAGGCAACTAGAGTAAGACTCTAAACACCCATCCAACTGGACTGGCCGGAAATCTGATCCCTGTGGTTCCTGGACCTCCTGCCTGCGCAGAATCAAACCAGAATCAGGGAGGTTCACAGGTCTGGAAAAAGAGGAGAAGGCCCTCTCCTCTTGGGGCCACTATGGTCACTGCTGCATCCATAGTTTCCAGACCATGCAGATTTTTCAACTTGAGGAGGTTTTTGGCTTGGAGCCCACACGTAGGGTACAGTCTCCTTTGCTGAATGAGGCTCTCCCTGAGTTGGGCTCAGCTCAGGAAACACTCTCAGCAGCCATCTCTCCAAGGGCTTGCCGCTCATATGGGGCACAACCTGGGAGCTGAGCATATGTTTCAGCTCTGAGCTCCTGCTCCAAACACACACAGCACTACCCTCTCACCAAAGGGGCACATACTCTAGGATCATGTAACCCTCAAAGGCATGGCCTTTCCCACCTTGTTGTGTGCAAAGCAGGCAGCAACACAATCTCTTCATGACTGCAGGCACTTTCATGAGGGCAGAGCAGTGAGGACACACAGCTTCTGATCTGGAGCCGAAAAAATATCTCTGCTTCTAAGAGATACTGAGAACCTGGCTCCTTGGTGGAAATAAACAAAAAAGAAAATGCTGAAAGCAAATAAAGATATCTAAAAAGTTGCCCAGCCACACGCATATTTAGTTTCACTGTAACATGTACTTTGAGGAAATGGTTCTGTGGTTTTCATACGAGTTTGAGGACCCTGCTGCAGGTCTTCCTCCTGTGAGAGATGAGGGAGAGATACAGTCCCAGGAGCGGGCAGTGGCCGAGGGAAGGGACCACAGAGTTACAACAGAGCTTGAACTGAGCCCAGGCACCCTGACAGCCAGAGCAGCAAAAGGCCTGTCGTGTTGTCTAACCGCCCCCCGTGATGACTTCCTGGCATCCCTGAACAAGAGCTGAGCTTCTGCTCAGACTCCTCCCTGGAGAGAAAACCTCTGGGCTGCTGTGCAGCCATTCTGTGACAAGGATTCCAGCACCTCGCTTGGTGAGCTGAGGTCTGCTCAGGGGCACATTTGAATGGTAGTGGTAAGTACCCTAATCATGCTGATTCCTTCAAATCTCCTTTGTCTGTGGAAGTGTCCCCTGCCCGACCCCTGCCTTTGAGGAAACAATCCTTCTGTTCCTCAAGTACCTCTGTAATGAAAATTTAAATATAAATCAATAAAATATCTCTGGAATGACCTCCTGAAAATGCCTCTACTCACCCAAACCCACCCCCATCTCCCTTCCTTCCCTCCAGACCCACCAGAAGAGCTGGGTCCCAGGACGGCAGGGAAAGAACTGCCAGGCCAGCTCCTGGGGGATAGAGGCCCAAAGGAAAGTGAGACCTTGCTAATCTCTTTTGGGATCATGTCTCGGGATGGCTCTGCCTTCCTGCCCACCACCGTGCTTCTGCTGGTTCCCCCGTTGTGGACTTATAGAACTCACAGGGTTGATTTCCTGTCTTGGTATCTCACACAACACTGCTTTTGTCCAACAAACACACTTCACCATAAAAGAAGTGCACCAACTCGTTCCTTTTCATCATAGGCCTATTGCTAGACGACATTCCTCATCCACAGACTCAGGAAGCTCAGTAAACCTCGGGGAGGGCAAAGGAATCCACATGCAAGCACATAATACTCAAACTGGTAAAAACCAAAGATAGGGGCCCACCCACTGCTGCAACAGTTAAGTTCATGCACTCTCTTTTGGTGGCCCAGGGTTCGCGGGTTTGGATCCCAGGCATGGACCTACACATCATTTATGAAGCCGTGCTATGGCAGGTGTCCCACAAATATAAAATGGAAGAGACTGGCACAGATGTTGGCTCAGGACTGATCTTCTTCAGGAAAAAAAAACAAAGATAAAGTGCTGAAAGTAGACAGACAGGAAAACAATATACCTTACTTTAAGAGAAACACCAGTAAGAGTAACAATGAACTCTCATCAGAAACGACGCAAGTCAGAAGACACCAGGATGATATTTCAAAATAGTTGAAAGGTAAAGGCAACCTATATCTGAATTCTATCCTCAGTGAATATATTATTTAAAAATGAAGGCAAAGTAAAGACATTTTCAGAAAAACAAATGTACGAGAATTTGTTGCCATCGGACCTGCACTGCAAGAAAGACTAAAAGCAGTTCCTCAGGCTGAAGGGACACGATCCCCATTGCAGGCACGAAGGACAAAAGAGGAATAAACGTGTAAGATGTGACCAAATATAAAAGACTTTATATAAATTTCTTTCAAAGATGAATGACTATTAAGGCAAAAATGCTTTAGGATTTATGGAATATAATAGCCAAATGTATGACAAAAATAACTCAAAGGGTGGGAGGGAGGAGAAATGGAAATACATTACTACAGTGTTCTTACTGAAGTGGTATAACATCAATTCAAAGTAGACTGTGGCATGTGAAAGAGCCATATAGCAATCCTAGTGTAACCACTAAAACATTATATACGGGTCTAAGCAGAAGCTGATAAAGAAGACAAAAGGAGATACAACAAAAGAAGGCAGGAAAAGAAGGAGAAAGGAACAAAAAATCAATCACACAAGTAGAAATCAAACAGTAATATGATATTCTTCAACCTAACCCTATCAGTGGTTGCATTAAATGTAAGCAGATTAAACATTCCAACTAAAGGGCAGAGATAGTCAGTCTGGATAAAAAATGCAAGACCAATTTTGTGCCGTTTAGAGGAGATTCTCAAATATAAAGACACGGAAAGGATGAGAGTAAAATGATGGAAGAAAAAATAAAGACATATCCTGCAACACCAATCCAAAGAAAACAGCCTTGCCCCTGGAGGGTGCTCTTTAATTTTAGAATTTTTGGCCACTTCTGGAGATGAAATAGACTGTCTTGGTAGAATTTTTATTTCCATTTTTTTCCACATTTTATTTCCATTTCTCTTAATATGAGTGAGCTAAGACTTCATTATGTTTTAACTATATTTTACAGTGAACTGTCTGGTCTTTTGCTCATTCTTCTATCAGGTTCTGGATCTTTTTCTTCTGAATTTTCAGAGTTCTTTATATATTAGATGGATTAGCTGTTTAATTGTGGTATATGTTGCAATAGTTTTTTTTCTAAGGTCTCTGTCTGTCTTTTGATTTTGCTTAAAGTGCTTTTTGACGTACAAATTAAAAAAGTTTTTTTGTTTATATATTGAAGTTTATTTATCAATCTTTTCTTTTAATGTTTCTGGATTTAGAGTCATTGCTAGAAAGGCTTTCCCCTTTCTGTTTATAAAGGAATTTACCCATGTTTATTTCTAATGCATGCATGATGTTATTTTTTATATTGGAATCTCTTATCTGTTTGGAGTTTCTGCTGGTGGTTTGTGTGAAATGTGACTCCAACTTCATCTCTTAGCAAATCACTAACTAGTTGATCCAGTATCATTTATTAAAATGCCCGTCATTTCCCCAATGATTTGAAATGCTCCCTTATAAAAAACATTTCCATATGTACTTGGGAATGTTTCTGGATTTTCTATTCTGTCTGATTGGTCTCTCTGTCTGTTCATGAGTCAGTGCCTGTCTGTTTTCAAGAAAGAAGCTTTCTAAGATATTCTTCATATCATTACACTTAATATGTTTACTTATTAAATTAATCCCCACAGAGATTTACATAACAAATCTCCCACATCCCCATCGTCCCCTATGTGGGTCCCCTCCTTGCTCCATGCAGGCTCTGCATTCCACATCAGCAGCCCCTTCGTGCCGAAGCCCACATCACCCTAATCAGCCTGCTCTGACAAATGGCACCAGCCTGCCCTCCTGTCTGTCTCCCCACTTGAGCTCCGATATCACCTACTAGGCCAGCCCCTGGTGTGAACACCCTGCTCACCCCTTGGGCATCCACTCCCTGCACTGGGCTGCCATCCTCACCTCACAGGTAGTCTGACACCCCAAGCTGTGCTGCCCAGTGCAGGGTGTCTGAGCCAACGTGAGGTGAGGAGGGTGTCCGCTCAGGAGGGAGGCCTGACGTGAGCACCTTCTCCACCCCACAATGCCACGACTTGGACACCTCACTCTGGTTCACTGTGGCTCCCCTGCCAGACTCACCATTGACATTGTGCTCTGTTTCTTTAACTAAGGTTCTATTGCTTTTTAAGAGAATTGGGATCAACATGTTTAGAACATTTACAATCCCGTGACTCACTCCTCTTTTTCCATCATGGGGAGATGATCAAGAGAACTCGTTTAGAAAATGGTACCAAGCTATCAGAAATGTCGTTCTCTGGGCAGTGGTGTGAGAATACTGCATTGATTCCTTGGCATCTGTTCCCATTTCACGTGGTATCAGTAAGTCATTGAGGAGAATAACTTTGGGGAGAATCAGCACTCTTCCATTGTCAGGACTCAGGCTTTGGAGAAAGCAGACTCCAGCCAATCAAAGGCTGTGACCTGGGCTTAGACAGATCAGAGCCTCTGACCAACTCTACAGGCACTTAGAGCAGCGTGACACATTGTGCTTTGCTGGGATGGCCTCTGTGTATCTCCCATCCCACAGGTTCTCCTTACAGGACTGCAACCCTCCTCCCCTCACAGGCGGGGTCTGTGCCCTTTCCTATTTAATTGGGGCCAGGGGTGCCTTTTGATTGCCCCAAGCAGTGAAATAGGGTAGAATGGATGCATTATGACTTCAAAGTCTAGGAAACAAAAAGAACACAGCTTCTGCCTGGCTCGCCTTTGGGAGACGCTCACTCTGGGGAAGCCAAGCATCACCTTGCGAGGAAGACTCAACAATCCCATGCACAGAGACTACTTGAGAGGCCCTGTGGAGAGGAAGGGACACGCCAAGCGGACAGCCAGCACCAACCACTGGGCATGTGTGAGCGAGCCTTCAGGTGATTCTGGTCTCCAGGCATCAAGCCTCCCTTGACTCCAACGGGAACAAAGGGGAGCCGTCCACACTAAAACCTGACCACAACGCACCACCGTTATCTGATCACTGATGGCTTTGGCTTTCCATCAGAAGCAAGGAATCTCATCTCAATGCCCCCAACTCTCACACACAAAGGGGCTTCCTTTTGAGCCCAATAGTTTTGTCTGGTGACTTTGTACGACTGAGCCCCACTCTTCTCTTGTTACTAAAGTATTTGCTAATATAGATGTCTCATTTTCCCCATGGATGCTTTGCCTTTAGAAGGCCCAGGTAATGCTTCCTTCCCTCAGTGAGGCTGAGAATCTCAGATTGCTCTTTGTAAGGCTGCCATGCTGGCTTTACTCTACCTAAATAGAAAGCACTTAGGTGAAATTTCTGGTTCATTTCCCAGAAACTCCTTGTAAAAGGAATAGGAAAAGGCCTTCCATCATAAACCGCGGTTAAACAGAGGGGAGAAATATCCCAAGACTGCCAGAAAGGAATCCCATGTGGAGAAAACAGTGTAATGGAAGGATACCCAGGAGGATTATTTTCCTTGTTATCTGTGAGAAGGCTCCTTCTGAACTTGAACTTCCAGCCTGAGATACAAGGAAGAAATGCCAAAAATGGTACTTTCCCATTTTGTTCTGTTGTAACTCCTATAGAAAGCAGAGCCTGAAGCAAAGATTATGGTGGGAACAATTTATTTGGGAGGTGCAAGGCTGACAACGATTGTGAGGAAAAAGGATTAGGTCAAGGAAAGATGCAATGCAATGAGATATGTGACATTATGACAGTTGGCCACTACTTCACAGCAAGCTGCTAAGAAAAAAAGGCAAGTTTCTCAGCAAGCTTAGTCAACACAATGGAAGTTCTCAGAACAATTGCAAGGTGTGTCACAGGAAGAGAAGAGCATTCAATGTCTGAAACAAATCTGAATTGAGTGCTTGCTAAGAGAGAGCTGCGTTTGTAAAGAACAGTGTCTCTGAACCAAGCAAGAGCAAATCTTGTATAGGATTCGGAAGTGTGAAATCCAGAAATTAGTGGGCTTTCAGCAGTGTGAATGTTTTGACATTTGCTGTCTTTCATCTGCGGGACAATGGACATTGGGATGAGGTTGTAGGTGGCTGGCTGATATGATCTGGCTCCTCAGTTGTCCCTCAGGGAACCAAGTTTCATGCCTCATGGGACTTACTCTTTTATTCAGACCAAAACTGGAGGGGCAACTAGTAGAGATGGGGCATCAACAAGAGGAAGAAAGGGGAGAGAGAGAGAGTGAGAGAGAGAGAGAGAAAGTGGGCACAGCTGGTTTAGTCATGAAAGGAAAAGGGGCTTTATCAGTAAGTTAGAGATGACTGAGAGAGTTTGGTCCAGGCCAGTAAGGACTAAGGAACAAACTCTTCCTGGGGAGAGGGCCCAAAGGGGGTTATCCACAGGGAACAATATCCCAGAATAACTGGGAATATCAGTTCTCCCTTCTCAGTTTTTCTTGAAAATGAACAGATCCCTTGAGCTCAAACTGCTACCCCAACACTGTATCCGTCAATTTTTGACTCTTGTTGCCCAAAACCTGGAGAAGCCAAAGCTTTTTCTCCATCCAGCTCAGTGAGCAACCATCACAATGACCTCTCTCACTCGAGGACCCAGTACTTAGCATCATTTGCAGCTGTGCCCTCTCAGGGCAGGAGAGGAGCTGGGCCTCTGTGCCCTGATGATCTTCCCTGAACAAGAGAACCCAGGGCCCCAAATACAGGAACAACATGAGAGTCAGAGCATCAGGCCCAGGGAAGGGGCATTAAAGGTAGGAAAAGAGCCAGCAGGGCTGCAAACCCTCCCCTTTGCAGCCCAGCCCTGCTCCCTCCCTCGGATCTACTCTTCATAATCTCCCCCCTGAATCTCCATACACTTCCTGAAAGGATCCACTTGGGGTCATTCTGGGACTCAAGCCTGCCCAAGGAAAAGAGCTGGAGAACACCAGGATGGCACACTGTGTGCAAAGCAGCCGAGAGGGAAGGGCTTTCTCACAGTCTTGCGGGAAGGATGGAAACCTTGATTATCTTACTAGATGAGGGGTTGGTTAAACGGTTTCTCAGATACCATTTATTAGATTAAGCAAATTTCTTTCTGTTTTGATCTGATAAAAGGTTATCTTTATCATGAGTGGATGTTGATTTTTATCAAATGCCTTTCTGCCTATTGAGATAACGATACGATTTTTCTCTTATATCTGTTTGAGTGGGAAATTGCATTAGTCGATCTTTCTAAGTTTAAGTGACATCTGCACTCTTAGTGTAAACTTAACTTGCCTGTGATGCTTTAACCTTTCTTTGTATTTTTGGACTAGTTTTGAGAGTTGATATTGTTAGTGTTTTCTGTCTATGAATCGTGCATGAGGTTGACCTGCACGTTTCCTTTCTTTTCCTGTTATTTGTGTCAAGGTTATGCCAGCCTTATAAAACAAGATGGTAGCGTTCCTTCTTTTTCTCTTTTCTGGAAGCATTTGTAGATTAATAGCTTTCCTTCCTTGAATTTTGGTAGAAATTAGCAGTGAAGCCGTCTAGGTCAGTTCCCTATGTGGAAAGTATTTCATGGCTGATGCAATTTCTCTGATAACTCCAGTATTACCTAAGGTGGCAATTCCTTCTCGAGAAGGTGTTAGGCAGTGATATTTCTATTTTGTCTAAAATTTAAAATGTGTTAGCATAAAGTTTTTCATAATATTCTTGCCTTATCTTTTAATTGTCTGCAGCTTTGTAAAAATATTCCCTTTTTAGTTCCTGATCTTAAATATTCGCACTTCCTTTCTTTTTTTCATGATTAGTTTCTTCAGAGGCTTGTCAATTTTATCAGCCTTTTCAAATCATTAATATTTGCTTTATTAAATCTCTCTGTTGTATGTTGGCCTACTATTTCATTAACTTCTGCTACTTTTTATTTCTTTTCCCGCTTCATTGAATTTATTCATGTGTTAATTCCTAACTTCTGAGGATATATGATCACCCCAATAATTTCAGTTTTTTGAACTGTCGACGAAAATAATCCATAACCAATCTATAAATGAAAATTTGGGTGAGTTTATTCTGAGCTGAAATCTGAGGACCGTGGCCGGGGGGCCTTTCTTCCCAAAGTAAGAAAGGGTACCAAAGAAGTGGGGTGCACAGAGTGGTTATATACCCCCATACAGGATGTTTCACATGTGATTGAAATGTCCCTTTTACAATAGTCATGAGACTGCTCTGTCAGCACAGCGATTGATGGAAACAGCAGGTAGGTCTGCTATCTTGGTGAGCACAGCAGGGTGGCAGGTCTGCTGTCTGGAACTGGGTGGTCACAGGTGAGCTGGGTGGCCAAAGGTGAGTGCAGCAATCAGTTCCTAGCCTAAGGAAAGATTCTTATCCTTAAGGAAATGCCAATGTGGGGGGAAGTTGCACCTTTATCTCAAGGGCCTTTGTTCTTGCCATAGGAAATGTTTTAAAGCAGATATGCAATGCGTACTCAATAGCCACAGTCAGGCCCTTTTGGAAAAAACAAGGTCAGGTCGAATTAGGTTTATACCAAATGGCTTCCTCAGATACTCCAATATATCCTATGGCTTGCCATTTCAATTTGTCCGTAATATGTGAGTTTTAAGATTATAAGTTTTTCTCTACCTGCTCTAGCTGCATGCTACAATTTTTAATAAGTACTGTTATCGGTATTATTCAACTCATAACATTCTACTTCTTTTTAAATTTTATTTTGACTTGTGGGTTATTTAAAAGTGCATTTCTTTTTTTCTAGTATTATGAGGATTTTTATAGTTACCATTTTATTGATTTCTAGCTTGATTATGTTGTGGCCAGAAAATATTCCAAAGATTTGCATTTTGAGAGTTTCTCAAGATTTGCTTTAGGGCTCAATATATGATCAATTTTGGCAAAAGTTTTGTGTGTATTTTAAAAATATCTTAATATTGGATGCAATGTTCTAAATATGCTATTAGATCCAGTTGGTTCCTTGTTCTCTTTACATCATCCATATCCTTATGGAATTCTTTTATGGTCTACTTACCGTCGTAATTCTTGAGGTGATGGTAGGTTTATTTATCTCCCTGGAGTTCTTTCAATTCTCGTTTTATAGATTTTCTGGCCATATAATAGGCGCATTAAAATTTAAAATCATTTCATCTTCCTGATGAATTGATCTGTTTATTGTTGTGAAAGGACCCTATTTCTCTTCACAGACACTTTTGATTTGAAGTCACTTTTCTCTGGTATTGATACACCTACAATGGTTTTCTACGGTTACTGTCAATGACGGTAGATCCATTTCCTTTCTCTGACTTTCAACTTTTTACACCTGTCTATTGCACAGAGCACACATTTATGTCTGTTTTCACAGCTGCCTTGATTCTTTGAATGTAACTGGAGTATTCAGGATGCTTACATTTGACATAGTTATGGATATATTTGCTTTTAAGTCTACTCTGACTTTATGTTTTGCATTTCTCCCAACTATTCTGTGGGTTTTTTCCCTCTTCTTTCTCACCTTTTCTTGGATGGACTACTTTTTGCGTTTCCTTTTTTCCCTTCTACCATTTGGAAGTTGTGCATTGTTCGTATTATTTTAGCAGTTACATAAAAGTTCAGGATGTCTCCACAACTTATCAAAGACTTAATTTAATCGCAGGTTTACCCTTCTCCCTGAAAATGCAGGAAGCACAGAACTTTTAATCTCATTTACCTTCTCCCCAAATTTTGGATTTTAATTCTACCCTGTTTTGTTAACACATTAGAAATTGTGATTATCATTTTACACAAAGAATGTTGATTTTTCTTTACTAGTGTCTAGTTACTAGGCTAGTTTTGTTTTTGCTGTATGGTACTCTAATAATTTCTTCAGATATTTCTTCCACTTAAGAATCCTCTTTTCTGTTGTCTTCAATGTGCAAGCATATCTACCCACTTCGTGTTTAATGTTGTTATTTTGTCAGGACTAATTACCCTGAGGAATTCCAGGGTTGAGGGGGAGTTGAAAGCATTTAACTGTTTTTCCAAATCGTTTTTCTTCCCTTTTGTTATGTTAAGGAGATGCAACCAATCACCCTGAACCAGACCAAGCCTCACTAGGAGACCTATGCCTATGACCTTGGCCTTATTTTAAGTGCTAAGAGCTCTCCAGGAGGAGCTTAGGCCTTATTAACCTGCAGTATGCGGAAGCATGTTTTACATCTGAGCCTGCACAAGTGAACACTCTCCTCTGCCTTATTTTTTCTTTTGAGGAAGATTAGCCCTGAGCTAACATCTGCCACCAATCCTCCTCTTTTTGCTGAGGAAGACTGGCCCTGTGCTAACATCCGTGCCCATCTTCCTCTACTTTATATGTGGGACACCTGCCACAGCATGGCTTAACAAATGGTGCGCACTCGGGTCTGCACTCGGGGTCCGTACCGGCTAACCCCAGGCCCCCAAAGCAGAAGGCACAAACTTAACTGCCGCACCACCCGGCCCTCCCCATCCACCTCTCCCCTTTGAAACTCCCGTTCTCCATCTGAAATAAAAGTCCCTGCTTCCCTTTGTTCAGGGATGGATGCCATGACTCCAGAAATGATTCCTCATGGTCTCCCATTTGCTGCAAATACACCTTACTGTGTGAGTCAATTCCTTCTGGTGAAGAGTCTCATTTCACTTGCCAGGAGGAAACCCACTTTGGTTTCGGTAACAATTTCGTTTTTTATATTTGGAAAATCTATCTGGATCTTTATTCAATCAGGAATGACACTTCATATTTCCCTATTCCCTCCAGTCTTTTTTTTTTTTTTTTTTAAGGTTGCCACCTGAGCTAACAACTGTTGCTAATCTTTTTTTTTCTCCTTATCTTCCCAAATCTCCCCAGTACATAGTTGTATATTTTAGTTGTGGGTCCTTCTAGTTGTGGCATGTGGGATGCCACCTCAGCATGGCCTGAGGCACGGTGCCATGTCCGCGCCCGCGATCCAAACCAGTGAAACCCTGGGCCGCTGAAGAGAAGCACCCAAACTTAACCACTCGGCCATGGGGCCGGCCCTGCTCCAGTCATTTTTAAGTTTGTATTATAATATGTGCAAGATAATTCCGAAATCTCAAGCACACAGTTGCTGATCTGTCCCTACTAAGAGTAATTTCTGCTGGCTGTCATTCACGGTATCACGTTTTCATGTGTTCTTTGATATTTTGATTATGTGCAGCTTGATACTTTTTAAAAGATTTTGCATGTGTAGTGGGTAGAGGCCCAGGGTGGCAGGCTTCCCAAGGCCTGAAATAAAGGAATCTTCTTCAGAGAGGATTTGCAATAGCTTCTGCCTGGCCCCTGGAGGCATTTCCCTTCCAAACCACCTGAAAATCAAGACCAGTGCTGGAGACCCAATGAGACCCTAGGCTGTAAATCTTCAGGAAGGCTGTCCATGGTCACAACTTCTCAGAAACTGGTTGTTTTTCCCTTTTCTCCATTTTCCTGCATTGTTCAGTACCAAGGCTCTCTTCTCTGTGGAGGGTAGATTTAGTTCTGCTCACTGTTATGCTAAAGGACAGCCAGTGGGGGCCCCAGATTAACAAGAGGAGAGTTTCTTACTTGAGTCTCCATATTGGTTGGACCCAGGGCCTTCACTTTTATCCCTCTTACCCCAAGAAATCACCAAAACCAAAGGCCCAATTGTTTACATGGCAAATACCTTCATGACAAAACCAGCTTGGGTTGTCTTGACTTCTGCTTACCGTTCCGGGTTTCAGAATTAAATCCAAAATTTAACCTGACAGTCCCTTGGTGTCTTCAGTTTGTCAATGCTGTAAAAAGGTTTTTTCCCTTAAATTTTTTTCATTCTGAGGGTTGGTCCAAATAACCTGGCCTGTTATCACTAAAGATGGAAGTCAGGGTGTTACTTTTGTATTTATTCAACCAACCTTGATTCGGTTTCTCTTGTGAAGGACATAATTAGAACTATTTCACCTCATCACTGCCCTATCATTTTGCCAGTTACTCTTTACCTCACAAAATCACCGAAAATAGTTCAGTGACTACATTTTAGTGGACTCTTGCCACTAAAAGAAAAGATAGTTTAACCTCAGCGAGCAAACTTCAAATTCATCCCAGGTTGGTTTTCTTCAGAGGAGGATTCCTGCAAAAAGCTAATCCAATCTGGTGTGCAAACTCTTTCCTGACTTTGGGATCCTATCCTCTTCCTGAATTTCAAAAATTCCCTTTTCTGGATTAGGGGCAATCTTGTACCACTTAGAAAAATCTATGAGTATCCAAGGGGCTAACTCCATTTAAAACCACTACCGTTTGCTGGCCAGGGCAACAAGCAATGGAAAAGGGAAACAGAAAGGGCTGAGAAACCTGCTGAGGGGAGTGTTCTGACCCAGTAGACGTGGGACCAAGGTTGGAGAAAGAGAGGGGACGGAAATGCCCCACCCACACCTTGGTTCTCATGAGGAGGGGTTGAGCCTCTTATTCCTCCCTATAGATTGCTAGCACCTGATGGGAACCCCAGCCCCATCTACCTGTGTAAAGGTGAGATCCCAGGGATGAGAAGTACAATGATGAAATGGTATTTCACTGTGGTAATGACCGTGGCAGGGCAAAAACCAGAGAGTGGTAAATGGGCCAGGATTCTGGATGTCTTCTTCTTTCCTTAGCAAGTTTCCCAGCAGCAAGGAGAAACAGTTCAATTATTCAATACCATTTGTTAAAATGTGTATATTATATTGATACCAGGTCAACACAAGGTTGACATAAGGGAAGCCATATTGTAGAAAAGAAACCACATTGTAACTATGAATGACCTCTGACTCACTAGCCTAGGCATACTCTCTAGATTTTGTGGCCCCTTCCCGATGCTTTAAGATGATAACTGTGGGGGGCCGGCCCAGTGGCATAGCAGTTAAGTGCGCACATTCCACCTCTCAGTGGCCTGGGGTTCGCCGGTTAGGATCCCGGGTACGGACATGGCACCACTTGGCACACCATGCTGTGGTAGGCGTCGCACACATAAAGTAGAAGAAGATGGGCACGGATGTTAGCTCAGGGGCAGGCTTCCTCAGCAAAAAGAGGAGGACTGGCAGTAGTCAGCTCAGGGCTAAACTTCTTCAAAAACAAAAAAAAAAGATGATAACTTTGTTCGTTTGAGTTCCTTAGGAATATGATGAGCCCCAGGCAGAGAGCCTATGCTGATAGCCATCATCAATGACAACTGAAAGATCAGGGTATAGGGCATGGCTCCATTCTCTAATGCATATCCAACAAAACAAAGGAGTGTGAGGAACTGGGACCACATGTCTGCTCCCACCTGGAGATCAGATGGCAGTCCCACCCAGTGACCAGTCACCTTCCCCACCTGGAGACCAACCCCCTATATAAGCAGCTTGTAGTCTTTGTTCTGTAAGATGATTCTTTTGGACATTAGTCCTCCATCTTCCCTCTTGCTAGCAAGCTGTAATAAAGGAATCCTTTCTCTCCTACCACTTTGCCCCCTGACTATTGGCATGTCTTGCAGTGAGTAGAGGACCCTAACTTGGCCGGTAACAATACGACACAATATTTCTGCTACTGGGAATATGTCCTGAAAACAGTGTGAAACACACACTCACACCAACATGCACACACTCACATGTTCACACGTTTCTACAACAAACTTTGAGCTCAAAGATGCTCATCTCAATATTATTTAAAATTGCCAAAAATGAGAAACAACTTAATTAACAAAGTGGAAAGCATTAACTATGGTAAATCCACATAATGGAGTATGATATAAACATAAATATGATTTTTAGGAACCTTACCGAAAACCATGCTAAAAGGCTTAACTGGGTATTTGCATCCTCTCACTCCCAAAAGAGAAAATTATTAGAACCGGCAACAATTTAAAAAATGACAATACTCTGTTTGGGCATAGGTGAGGAGAAACTGCCATAGAAATTTCTTGATACAGAGTACATAAATTGGTACTATCCTTTTAGATAGCAATTTGCTAATGTGTGCAATAAGTTAAAAAAATGCAAGTATGCTTTGAACTAGCAAACTCACTTTATGTACTTATTCTCGGAAAATGGGACAAGTACTTAAAGGTTGTTCATTGCAGTATGGTATATACTAGCAAAAATTTAAAAATGAGAGCAAACTTGAAATAAAGCAAAAAGAGCATCAGTAAGTAAATTGTTGTAAGTTCATATATCACATGCAAATGACAAAATAGAAGCAGCCGTTGAAATGATGACTAGGATTTCCTGACAGTCATATATGACCAAGTAACAGAAGCGGGTACAAAATCTCATGTGCGGGAGAGTAACGTCACCAAGATGGCAACATAGGTCATTCCCGACTTTGCTCCCCCTCACGAGACAAACAACTAACAATTATTCACGGACAAGACACCACTGAGAAAATCTTAGAACAGAGGACCAAGGCTGAAGCACCCCCTGTACCACAGAGACCAAGACAAACCACCTTAGAAGGATGATGGATGTTAGTTAAACTCATTGTGATGACTATTTCACAGTATATGCAAGTCAAGTCATTATGCTGTATACTTTAAACATATGCAATGCTATATGTCAATTATACCTCAATAAAACAAGGGAAAAAATCTTATGTGTAGCATTATCCCTTTTTTATTTTACGAAGTATACAAATTTGCATAGTAAAAAGCCTATTAAAATGTACACCAAATGGTTGTTGGTGGTTATAACTAGCTGGTGAATATTAGATAATGCTATTCTTTTCCTGTTATCTTGGCTTATTTGTATTTCCTTCAATTATATTTTAGTATATTTTGAAGATGAAAGAAGAGGAAATGGACCAAGAAATGCACCTCCTGAAGCTGGAAGAAGAAACAGATTCCCTGGGAAACTGATGTTGGATTTCCGGCCTCCAGAACTGTGAGAGAATAAATTCCCACCCTTTTAAGCCATCAAGTTGGTGAGAATTTGTTGCGGTGGCCATAGGAAACTAACACAGCGCCTCATCTGGAAGTTTGCATTTGGAAATCATGTCCCCTAGGGTAGCTGCCTCAGAAAAAGCCGCCCCCTCTGACAGGAGTAAGTAC
Source organism: Equus quagga (assembly GCF_021613505.1). Taxonomy (NCBI): domain Eukaryota; kingdom Metazoa; phylum Chordata; class Mammalia; order Perissodactyla; family Equidae; genus Equus; species Equus quagga. The sequence goes on from NC_060268.1 coordinate 23,525,636, forward strand.
AGACAGGCACCCCCTCAGGACTGTCACTCATGTGGCTGCTGGGTATTAAACTACGTCTTTGCGTGAAGAGAACGGTGGCCATTCCTCCAAGGCTCTTCAGCCTCAAGCTAGGGATTAGTCCCAGAGAACCGAGTTCAGACTCACACCTGTGTGAGAGCATGGCCACCCAAAGCCAGGCAGCAGCTCCAGAGGTACAGCCTCACAGAAGTGGGCAGGGCATAGACCAGGGTCAGGCTGGGAGAACACTCGAGGCCTGGGCTGGCCCCCAGGACTGCCTCTGATCTCCCACGCAGACCCAAACAGAGACCACCCACGCCAGGGAGACGGGGAGAGCAGGAACACATGGAGGCCAGCTCAGTCCTCCCTTCCTCTGCCTGAAGGAGGTCCTGGGGGCCCCTCCTGTGTAACAATGCCAACCAGGGCGTTGTCTCCTTTGGATGAAAAATGGAGCCCCTCCAAGTCTTCACCAAGATCCCGAGCTTCCTGTCCTGGAGAAAGAGATCAATGAGAGCCCCTCTTTGACCGTTTTCTTGGGGAAGAGTGCAAACCTCCCTGCATGGAGCCTGCCATGGCCTTAATAACTAGATGGAAATGACTGATTTCTCTTTTATTTGTTGAACAACAGTCACTGGGTAGCAGCTGTGCGCAGGCTAGCCTCTGCTTACATTTCTCCGCTGTTTTCTGCATCCTCCTCTCTCCCACCTCCCACCACCTCCTCACAAACTCTTGCTGGGTTATGACCCAGCTTGATGCTTTTCCACACCTCTTCTTGGATTAACTCCTCACATCCAGCCCCACAGCCCCTGTGGGCTAGAATTGACTCATAGACCATTCACTCACAGCCTCGGCCCCTTTCAGCCTGTCTCTTGGTCACCTGTGGTAACCTGGCTTCTGGCCTAGGACTTTGCTGCCCACTTTGGCTATAGCTGCCAGTCGAATAAGGGAGGGAGTCTTTGCAGAGGGACTGAACAGCACTACTATTGCCATCAATCAACAAACAAGGGAATATCGAGCACCCGCTATGTGTCAGACAAAGGAGGCTCAGAAGTGGACGTGGCAGACACCACTCATAGCCTCATGAAACTTACAGCCCAAAGGACTTTCATCAGAATTTTCCAAGTCTCCTTCCTTGTCCAGGCTGGTCAGATTGTCCTGAATCTGAGGGGGAAATCCAAACAAGTGAAAATCATCTTGTCGGAGAATAACAAAATTCATGTGTCTTACCACTTCCAGTTTTCACGTGCACTGTCACATTTGGCTCTAGAACAGCAGTGTTTGGGATTGGAAATGAAGTTTCCAGTTCTGTGTTCAGTGGAGCCCCACCTCTGGATGAAGGAGAAAAACAAGGAGGAAAAACTCAACCAGGGCCACCATTTCTTTACGGTTTACATCTAGGGTGCCCTATGGGTAAAAGGTTCAGTACAAACTCTGACATGGATGACATACCCCAGTTCCTCATCTTCCTTAAATCACACCAGATCAGGGAGGCTCACATGGTGCCAGAAAAATGGAGAACAGCCTCCAACCCACAGCCACGATGGTTACTGCTCCATGCTTAGAATTCAAGGTCACAGTGACCCTCAAAATTGGCTAGCTCTTAACTTGGAGGCCATGTGTGTGATAAGAGCCTCTATGTTGACGCTGGGTCCCATGGGCCTGGTCCGTGTTGCTGGGCATGCAGGGCAGCCATCCCCTCCCAGATCTTGGTGCTTATCTGGGTGCCTTATCTTGATGCTTATCTGGCTGTAGAGTTCAGTCCAGTCACAGCGGTAGATGAATGTCCCCTGACCAAAACACACACACACCAGACTCATTTCACATGCAGTAAAGGTCTCCCTCTGGGTTCTTGTCATCCTGGCAGGCATCCCTTCTCACATCTTATTGCCACAAAGACCTCTGTAGCAGAATATCTTAACGATCGTGGCCACTTTCGTGACACGTGGAGAACAGTTGACTTCACACAGCTTTTGTTTGAGGGACGAAAATCCTCCAGAAGCAAAGATGTTCCAAGATCATGTTCAGAAAGAGAAAAGGAAGGGAAGAAAACAAACAAAAATACAGGATTATACACACAAACACACACAAATATATATGCACACAGACAGGCATATATTTGATTGTGTATCATATATGAAATATGCATACGTGTGTCTATGTACATACGTATACATACAGGTATAGGTATGGATATATGATTTTGAAAAGCTACCCTGGCACATACATACCCATTTGAGGAGAGATTTCTATGGCTAACAATGCTTACAAAGCCTCTGCTGTAGCCCGATGTTCTTATGTTAGAGGAGGACAATGAGGCCAGAAATTGATACAACTGAGCAGCAACTCAAGGCTCTTAACCTGCAGGTCAGGTCGCTCTCAACTGAGAGATAAAGGCTCAGAGCTGCGAAGTCTTAAAACTGATCTTATGTCTCTGACCAAGATCACCTCCCTGGCCCCTGATGAAGATGTTTGCCAGCCTCTCTTGCAACAATTCCCTGGAGAGGAAGCTCCTGGGCCACCTGAGCAGCCATTCTAGGAGAACTCTGATTGTCAGAACACTCTCCTTTGCTGAGCTAACATCTGCCCGCTGTGGCTTCCACCACCTCTTAGAGTGATACAAAAGAAGGTTTGCAGCTGGGCATGCATGCATGCTGTGCGTGTATGTGTGTGTACACACTTTCGGTAACCATGTGATCTTGAGCACATCACTTAACTTCTCTGGGTCTGTTTCATTTTACAATGTGATTCCTGAGAATGCCCATGCCAAAAGTGGAGAATTCAGTGAGATCACATATATGAATCACATATGCCTGGGAACATAGTGAGGTGTGGATTTATGGTAATGCCCTTGGCTTTCTCTCTTCCCTGATGTCCCCCAAACTGTATTTGTGTTAAAAAGCAGCTACCAAATAAAGATCCATTTGAAGATAGCATGATGCACACACCCCCCCCCCCCATCTTTTTCATACACGCATCAGCTGGGAGTTGGTTTACCACTGGGGACCCACTCTTTTGGGACACTCAGCAGAGCCCAGGGTTGGCACCCTCTTGGGACAAGACTTTCCTCCCCTTATCTGTTATATCCTCCATGGGGTCAAGAAAAATGTCTAACTTCCCTGCCCCCATGAGACTTCAGGAAAGATGAGATTTCTGGGAGGCAAGGGCAAAGTCAAAGACACAAGCCAATGCTAATTCCACTCATTCTGGTCCCCATTATCTCCTCAGGAGTTATCGAGTGTCACTCATGAGTGGGTATTTATGTGTAGGCATTTAAGATGCTCATAGCTGCACAAAGTCTTAACATTTGAAGCCCAGGGGGGCCAGAAGGCTGACTCCTAAAAACATCAATGGTGAAGTTCAATGCCTTGATGAATTAAGTGTGGTCCAGTAACAGATCCATCCTCCATTTTCCAGGCTTAGGAACCTGAGACAAGGCAACATTAAAAATGTTTAGAGTTTGGCATGCATATACTGGAGGTTCTGGCAAATTAAGCCAGAGAGAGTACAGACAGAACAATAGTCTTTCCTATCTCAGTAAATTATCCTTCTGCAGTTCCACTGGTAAAATGCTCTCAGTGGCCCAGAAGGTTTCTGCAATGCCTGATTTCTCATGTGCAGCCTTTGGAGGGCTGGCTAGAATGGTCCAGATCTTCTGCTTTGCCCGCATGTGGTTCCAGTGCTACTTCCTAGTACTTGGTCTGAAATAGAAGTTTAACAGCAGTAGGGGGTGGGGACCCTACTACTAGGAGATGTCATATCAAGACTGGAGGAGGGAGAGGGGATCTGACACAAGAATACTTAGGTGTGAGTTATATTTTGCAAACCCAACACTTAATTATACCTACTCTGAACTATGAGACAGAAAGAAAGATAAAGACCCACCAATTTTGCAGTTGTATACTAGAGGTTCTGGTAAATGATTCAACAGCACCACTCTTACCTACCCCAAACCAAACCATTTGCCACATCCCGCACAGATGTGGTAAGAAAGCTCACAGCACTAGCTCCTGAGAGAGATGGGAGAAAAAAGAACTCGTTCTCTCCAGAAGGGCAAGGTGTAACCTTTAGGCCCTGTGGGAATGAATGCTTTGGGGAAGGAAAATGGCCTTGGCGGGCAAAGTTCCTAGGGAGCTAAAGATCCTCAGGTGGGGATTTGGGGGAGAGAAGTCTTGAGTGTGATCCAAGGTCACATTAAAAGTGACATCACAACCCAGAACATCACTCCCTTCCAACCTGCTCCCACCCAGAAGTGCGGTCAACACCTGTCCCCATTTGGGAGGGAGTGGGCACACCGTTCTCACCCAAGCCCACTTCTCCTCCCCCTTTCTATATAATCCTCTGTCTACTCATCACCCTGGACATTGAACCACACCAGATTTTTACTGAATTATCCCCAACCCAACATCGAAATGTTGTTCTTTGTTGGTGGCTGGGCAATGACTAGAGTAGGCAACGAGCAGAAACTAAAGGGTGTTCTAGTGGTTACCAAAACTCTAGAAATCTCATAAATGTATATCTGTCTTATAGACATTTTTCTCTCCCCAATCCTGCCCTCTCTCCCTTACCCTTATCACTACAGAGGCAAATGAGAAGTACAATCTTCCCCATTCCCACACATAACCTAGGTTCTCCTTTACTGACATGTCTTTCCCTGAAAACTCTTTTTGATGCCCTGTAAACACCCCAGAAATTCTGACTATCATCCCAGCTTCCTAATAGGAATGGAGAGACAACTCCTACCTGAGGCAGGAATCTCTTCTCAACAGCATGGCTGAGTCTCATAGTCAAAAGAAATCAGCTAGGGCCCTTTACACTTGTAGGTTCTGATTTCAGGCAGAACTTAAGAGAATGATCAGACTCAGGGAAAGTGGTTTATAGCAGCAGACTCAAATGCCATGTATGAGTGCAGGAATGTCATGTCGTTGTGCCATTGTCATTGCTCCAAGGAATGGCCCTGCCCACATCCAATAAGTACTAGATGTGATTTGGTAAGAGGCTAAGGCACAAGTGGATTGCCCCTCATGGGCCAAGCATGACATTCTCCTACATATTGGGGAAGAAAATCAGGAGAATGAAGACCAAAAGCAAAGGTAGTTTGTGATCTCAAGGACCTTTTCCATCACAATATGATGGAATTTCCGTCACAGTATGGTGGACACTGAGGGACCTTTCTTTTCTAAGAGAACTAGAGCCACATAGTAAAGATATACACAGAAATTTTACTCCTCAGCACCTCCTTAAATTTCCCCCGGATTCCTTGAACACTGTATGATAGGGTTAAGCTGTAGAGGTGTGGGCAAGAGCACAGACTTTGGAATCGGATCCCTGCATTCTCATGAGCTGAGTCATGTGGAGGAAGTCCCTTAGCTCCTCAGGGTCTTAGCTTCCTCATTTGTGAAATGGAAGAAACATCGGTAGGAACTCAGATGGTGGGGTGAGGATCTGTGGCTGGTGATCAATAAATATCAGCCGACATTATGACACTGGCTGTTATTGTCTCATTTGTTCAACAAACTGAAGAATCATATCTTCTTTGCTAGATATATTTTTATTATCAACTTTCACTTCAACACAGCTTCTTAAAATTACAAGTCACAAATGCTTTTCACCGTCTTTTAGTTTGTCTCTATTTGGTCAAATCTGAGAAGAAATTTAGTC